>NW_016822769.1:77651-156746 GCF_001698545.2 Rhinopithecus bieti | reverse complement strand
AGGGAGGGAGGGAGGGAGGCAGGCCTCTTTTTTGACTTTTAGTCCACAGCCCCAAATACTTTTATCTGAACCCAGGCCAAAATATTAAAAGTACTCTCATTATAATCTGTTTAGACAACTCAGTTTGAGTTGTTGTCGTGGTATTTGTGTTATTTTGCTGGATTCATGACTTAAAAAATCTTGATCTAAAGCTCAGTCTTTTCATTACTTTTCTAGTAAAGAGTTTCCCCAAGAAAATGTCTTATCAGTGCAGTTCCTTCCAATTTAAACAAAAGACTTCCTCAAGGCTAATTTACATTTCATTGTATTTTATTGTGTTAAGAACACATGAGACCTACCCCCTTCTTAAGAAATTGTTAAGTGTATAGTGCATTATTATTGGTACAATGTTGCACAGTAGATCTCTAGAGCTTATTATTTTCCCTGACTGAAACTTCATTCCTGCTGATGAGCAACACCATTCTCTCTTCCCCCAGGCCCTGGCTACTGCCCTTTCACTGAGTTCATAAATTTGACTATTTTGGACATCTCATATATGTGGAATTATACAATGTTTGTCTTTCTGTGACTAGTTTATTTCACTTAGCATATTATTTCCAAAGTTCTGCACTGTAGCAAATCACAGAACTCAAAGTGGATTTAAGACTTACATGTAAGGTCCCAAACTGTGAAAGTTCTAGAAGAACCATAGGGGAAAAACTTCATGGAAATGTTCTCGGGGATGATTTTATGCATATGACACCAAAAGCATAGGCAACAAAAACAATAACAGACAAGTGAAATGACATTAAACTAAAAATCTTCTACACAGCAAAAGAAACAATCAATAGAGTGAAAGAGCAACTAATAGAATGGGAAAAATATTGCAAACCATATGTCTGATAGGAGGTTATAATCCAAAGTACATAAGGAAATTCGACAACTCAATGGTAATAAATAAATAATAAATAAATAAAAATACCTGATTTTAAAAATGGGCTAAGGAGAATAGACACTTCTCCACAGAAAACGTAAAACTGGCCAACAAGTATGTGAAAAGATGCTCAACATCACTAATCATTAGGGAAATGTAAATCAAAACCATAATGAGATCTCACCTTACACATACTCCAATGGCCATTATAAATAAAACTGAAGCAAAACAAGACAAAAAATCAGAAAATAATATGTGTGCACAAGGACATGGAGAAATTGGGACCCTCGTACATGGTTGGTGAGAATGCAAAATGGTGCAACCACTAGGGAAGACGGTATGGAGATTCCTCAAAAAATTAAAAATAGAACTACCATATGATCCAGCAATCCTACTTCTGGTTCAGTTCACTAGAATTGAAATCAGGTTTTTGAAGAGATATTAGCACTCTTATGTTCATTGCAGCACTATTCATAATAGCCAAGATGGGAAAATAACCAAAATGTTCTTAAACTGTCACATTAATCATTTTAAATGTTTATTTGAGCAAATAGCAATTTACAAATTGGACAGCACCCAGTTGTGGTGCTAGTTGGGGAGGGGAGGAAAGGTTTCAAAGAAAGGGCTTTACAAGGTGAGTGGGAAAGCAAAGAAAATACTTGTTTACAGTTATGTAGTTGCCTTATTTGGATTACCGAGTGGAAATTTCTACTTATGCAGTTTGAGGTTAGTTAGTAGTTTCTGATTGATTAAGTTTAAATTTTATTTCTCTCTAAGTTAGTTATAAGAAAGGCATTCAAGTCAGATTTAGGTTGCTTATATTGAATCTCAGGGCACTAAAGCTGCCTCTGGTGAATTGCCTCCTATTTAATTATTTTAGCAATGTTTATTGACAGATAAATGAATAAACAAAGTGTGATATATCCACACAGTGGAATCCTATTCAGCCTTTTAAATAAACAAGGGCAAATGTTTATTTCTTCATTGAAATGTTAAAATTATCTATGATGCCAAAATGAAAACCTCTATAGTTTTGATAATGTTAATATTAAAGAACATCTCCAAGAATCGATGGAAGATCTTGTGTAAAGAGGTGTTAAGCCTTTATGATGAAAAAGAGAAAAGAGCTGCTCTCAAATGTTTAGTGGCCAGATTAGCAAATGACTAATACTTAACTTTTTTGTATGTAAAATTTGTAGCTAAACTTCTTGGTAAATTGAGTTTTTAAAATCAGGGAGAAGGACTCTGCTTCTGGAAAGATGGAGTAGACATTTTTTTTTCCTATTTCTTCTACTAGATTCAACTAAAAACTCTGGACATTACATATAAAATAAATATAAGAAGACATTGAAGGTAGAAGAAGAAGCCAGACTAGCCAGCAACCTCTGGATTCAAGGAACAACATTCTGGTAAGTTACTTGGGTTTTTTCTTTGCCTCATATATCTCAGTCGAAGAAGCTGGCAATCTGCAAACATCAACAGACACAGAAAATAAAAGACCCATAAAAGGCCATTTTTTTTCTAGCCAAAGTACCAGGAAAGAAACATCCTAGCAAGACAAAAGTATTTTATACAGTAAATGGTCTATTCTAGCCATCTACCACAGAAAAGAACTGTGGCTCCACACTTACCAGTAAGGGTGGGGAAAGTAAACTTCCACCGAGTAGGGAAGTAAACTTCCACTTTTGCTAGGCTGTAATAAGGCACCTAATTCCTCCCTTCTGGTGTCAGAGAAGGCCAAGTAGAAAGCCAAGACTTTCATCCTTATTAGGTAGATAATGAGCCATCTCCCTCCCCATGATGTCAGTGGTGACTACTTGTGGATGCAGAATTTCTATCCATCATAAGGTGACCTCCACCCACTCCTCATTGGAGTGTTATCAGAGGAAGTTAAATAGAGAATCAGGATTGCTATCAACACCAGTGGTAATAAGACCCCTCCATTCTTGTGTAAGCAGAGGCTCTGTGGGGAGCAGTTACAAGGCACTCCTATCCCTTCCAGACAAGGAGATGTTCAGTGGAGGCCTACTGGAATGCTACAACTCCATCCATTTCCTGCAGCAATGAGGAATCCTCCTACCCTCAGGTGTCAATGCATGCTAATTGTGGAACCTGTGCTTCTATCCTCACCTGGCAATAGGTGGTGCTCACATCTTTCCATGCTAGAATGGTGTCAAAATAAGACAGCTAAACAGAAAGATTAAACAAGAACAAGAGTTTCATAAAACACCTCAAATATCCAGGTTTCAATTGAAAAACACTCATTATGCCAAGGATCAGAAAGATCTCAAAAATGAAAAAAAGCAATAAACAGATGCCAAAACAGAGATGACAGCAATGTTAGAAATATCTGATGAAGATTTTAAAACAGCCATCATAAAAATTTTTCATGAGCAATTTATAAACATATTAGATAAAAAATTAGAATGTCTCAGAAAAAATAAAAATCTCAACAACAATGTGGAAGATATAAATAAGAACCAAATGGAAATTTTAGAACTAAACAATACCATAACTATAAAATAACTCAATGAACAGGCTCAAAATTGAATAGAATAGAAAGAAGAGTCAGAGGACTTCAAGATAGAAAACCAAAATTACTTCATCTGTAAAACAAATTAGAAAAAAAAAATATAGAGCTTTAGGAACCTGTATGTGAAGGCTAAAGTAACTTCATCTTGGATGCTAATCCACTGTGTTGACATCTGATTAACCCCTATTCTAGGAAGGCCTCTGAGATTTTCAGTATGCCTTTTGTTTCTTGGTGAGGAGCACTTACTTACTATAAATCCTGCCCTTAGGTCAAAACAACCTTGATGTTATCGTACTTCAATTGTGCTACACATCCCTTTGGAATGTGGGAGGTTCCACCATCTGGTCTCACCACAGCCCAAAACACAGACATGGTTTCTATTTGTAGGTCTTTATTAAACATATATTTCTGAGAAACTGGATGTGCCAGCCTCTTTTTTTGGCCTCTCAACTTCCTTGGACTTTGAGGATAGGCTTGTATAGAATAGGCCCACCATGGAACACTGTAAAACTATAATAAAGTTCTAACTCTCATGCCATCTACATCTGGAAGGAAGATAAAAAAGGGAGAGAATAAAAAGGTACTCAAAGAAATAATGACTGAAAGCTTCCCAAATTTGACATAAAGCAGAATCCTGTAGATTCAAGAAGCTGAGTGAACTCCCAAAAGAAAAAAACAAAGGAAATTCCAAGAAACATGTAGTCAAACTTCTGAAAACTAAAGATAAAGAATAATTATTAAAAACAGCAAGCGCTGAAAGAAAAGAACTATTTAGAATCTTATATCTAGCATAAATATTCTCATAATAAAAAAGCTGTCTAAAGAGACATCCTTAAAAGTATTACAGATAAATCAAAATTGAATTGTAAAAAATGTTTAAGATAGCACCAGGAAAAGTAAGCAAAGAAATAAAAGCAAACATGATAAATGAAAACCAAAATAAAATGGCTGGCTTGAGCCCTAAAATATCAATAGTTACATTAAAACTAAATGGTTTAAATACTCCAATTAGACTTTTATAACTTACATACTTTGCAGATAACATGATTGTCTACAGGGACTTCCAAGGGCTGTACACAATAAAACCCCTAGAACTAGTAAGTGCTTTCAGCAAGGTTTCATAAACATAAAAAGCTCTGTTATTAGGTTGGTGCAAACATAATTGCAGTTGTTGCATTGTTGAAATTTGCTGTTTGATATTGGAATACATTCTTAAATAAATGTAGTTATGTTGTACTTCATTTTAAGGCACATTTCTTGCTTTATTTTTTTGCTAATGACTTATTACTTGCTCTTCATTTTATATTTATTTTAGACTATGGAAATATTAGATAAAAAGCAAATTTGAGCGATTTTCTTACTGAGTTCAAAATGGGTCATAAAGCAGCAGAAACAACTTGCAACATCAACAGTGCAGTTAGCCCAGGAATTGCTGACAAAGGTACAGTGCAGTGGAGGTTCAAGAATTTTTGTAAAGGAGACAAGAGCCTTGAAGATAAGGGGCATAGTGACCAGCCATGTGAAGCTGATAACTGATTGAGAGCAATTATTGAAGCTGATCCTCTTAAAACTACATGAGAAGTTGCCAAATAATCAATGTCAACCGTTCTACGGTTGTTTGGCATTTGAAGCAAATTGGAAAGGTGAAAAAGTGATAAGTGGGTGCTTCATGAGCTGAGTGAAAATTTAAAAAAATTGTCATTTTGAAATGTTGTCATCTCTTATTCTATGCAACAACAATGAACCATTTCTCAATCGGATTGTGATGTGTGATGAAAAGTGGATTTTATATGACAACCAGCTCAGTGGTTGGACCGAGAAGCAGCTCCAAAGCTCTTCCCAAAGCCAAACTTACACCAAAAGAAAAAGCCTTTGTCACTGGTGGTCTACTGCCAGTCTGATCCAAAATAGCTTTCTGAATCTTGGCTAAATCATTACATCTGAGAAGTATGCTCAGCAAATCGATGAGATAAATTGAAAACTGCAATGACTGCAGCAGGCATTGGTCAACAGAAATGGCCCAATTCTTCTCCACAAGAACAGCTGACCCCATGTCACACAACCAATGCTTCAAAAGTCGAATGCATTGGGCTACGAAGTTTTGCCTCATCTGTCATATTCACCCGACCCCTCGCCAACCGATTATCACTTCTTCAAGGATCTCAACAAGTTTTTGTGGGGAAACCACTTCCACAACCAGTAGGATGCAGAAAATACTTTCCAAGATTTCATCAAATTCTGAAAACAGATTTTACACTACAGGAATAAACAAACATTTCTTATTGGTAAAATGTGTTAATTGTAATGGTTCCTATTTTGATTGATAAAGATATGTTTGAGACTAGTTATAATAATTTAAAATTCACAGTCCAAAATGTAAAATGTTGTAAAATTACTTTTACAACAACCTAATATATTTCTAAATAGTAGCAAAGAATGCATGATAGTAATACTAAAACTACAATACCACTAAAAATCAGGAAAAAAAAGAGACACTGAGGTATAAATCTAACAAGATATGTAGAGGATTCTATAAGATATCAGAGTATTCTAGAAACTACAAAGTGCTGAGAAATCAAATAGATAAGAAGCCTCAACATGGTGCAACTGTTCATTCTGCTCAAATTGATATACAGATTTAATATAACTTTTATTGAATTACACAAGATTTTTTTTCTCTATATAGACAAGATTATTCTAAAATGTGTGTGAAAAAACAAAGGAAGTGAAATAGCTAAAATGATTTATTTAATTAATAATAAAGTAGAATTTTAATCAGTCTAAATGATTTCAAGACTAATTGTATAGGTAGGTAGAGTGTATAGTATATGCAGTATCAACTGCATAGTATTAGTAGAAAAGTAGCTCAATGGAACAGAATAAAAACTGCAGAAGCCGACCCATAAAATATGCCAAACTGTTTTTTATTATTAGACTTATTTTTGTAAAAAAGAAATTCTAGGTTTATAGAAAATTGAGTAGAAAGTAGAGAAAATTCCTGTATAGCCTCTTGTCCTACCCAGTTTCCCTTATAACATATTGTTTAGTGTGGTATATTCATTACAATTCATCAGAGATATTGGTCTGTATATTTTTTTCTTGTTGTGCACTTAATTAGCTTTGCTTTCAGGGTGATGCTGGCTTTGTAGAATGTGTTAGGGCATATTCTCTCATTCTTGATTTTTTAGAACAGTTTTAGTAAGATTAGTTACAGTTCTCCCATGTGTGTCTGAAATAAATTGGCTGGAATCCAGCTGTCTGGTCCTGGGCTTTCCCCTGCCACTCCCAGGGAGATGTTTTATAACTGATTCAATTTCGCTATTCATTATTGACCTGTTCAAGAGTCCTGTTTCTTCCTGGTTCGATCTTAAGAGGCTGTATGTTTTCAGTAATTTACCCATTTCCTCTAGATTTTCTAGTTTGTGTGCATAGAGATGCTCATAATAGCCTCTGATGAGCTCTTCTGTTTCTCTCCTGTCAGCTGTAATGACATCTTTATCACTTTTTATTGTGCCTATTTTAATCTTCTCTATTTTCTTGGTTAATCTAGCTAGCATTCTATCAATTTTGTTTATCATTTTCAAAGAAGCAACTTTCTGTTTCATTGATCATTTGTATTGTGTTTTTATTTTGATCTCAATTTATATAGTTTTGTTAATTTTTGTTATTGATTTTCTTCTGCTAGCTTTAGGTGTGGTTTGTTCTTGTTTTTCTAGTTGTTTTAAGTGCAATGTTAGGTTGTTTATATGAGATCTTGTTATCTATTTGATGTAGACATCAACATTATAAACTTTATTCTTAGCACTGCTTTTGCTGTATCCCAGAGGTTTTGGTATGTTGTGATTCTATTTTCATTCTTTCCAGAAAGTTTTCAATTTTTGCCTTAATTTTGTTTTGACCTAACAATTATTCAAAAGCAGATTGTTTAGTATTTGTGTAGTTTTAAGGGATCCTCTGGGTGTCAATTTATAGTCTTATTCCCCTGTGGTCTGAATAAGGTACTTAATATTATTTCAATCTTTAAAAACTAACAAGACTTTCCTTGTGGCCTAGCACATGGTTAATTTTTGAGACTATTCCTTGTGCAGGCAAGAAGAATGTATATTCTATTGTTCTAGGGTAGAAAATTCTGTAAATATCTGTTAAGTCTAGCGTCCAATTTAATCAGAATTTCTTTATTGATCTTCTGCATCAATGACCTGTCTAGTGCTGTCAGTGGGGTATTGACAATCACTATCATTTTATTGGTATCTGTATATTTTCTTAGGCCTTAGACAAATACTATGTAGTATTTGTCTTATCAGTCTGGGTGCTCTGGTGTCGAATTAATCTCCTTATCCTTATATAATGATGTTCATTGTCTTTTTAAACTGTTGTTGATTTGAAGTGTTTTATCTGATATATGCATAGCTACTCCTGCTCACTTTTGGTTTTTGTTTGCATTCAGTATCGTTTTATTCATCTTTATTTGGAGTCTGTAAATGTCTTTACCATTTGGGTAGATTTTTCTTCTCCGCAGCATATAGTTGGATCTTGTTTTGTTATCCATTCTACTGACCTATATTTTTTAAGCAGAGCATTTAATCCATTTATATTTCTGGTTAGTTTTGGTACATGAGGTTTTGTCCCTGCCATAATGTTAGCTATTACTGGTTGCTTTGCAGTCTCAATTGTGTAATTGTTTTATATAACCTGTGAGTGTTACATTTTCATGTGTTTTTGTGATGATGACAATCATCCTTTTGTTTCCATGTTTAGAACTTCTTTGAGCATTTCTTGCAGGACCAGTCTAATGTTGATGAGTTCTTAGTGTTTGCTTATCTTAAAAAGACTTTATTTCTCTTTAATTAGTGAAGATTAGTCTAGCAGGATACAAAATTCTTGGCTGGCATTTGTTTTCTTTAAGAAGACTGAAAATAGGACCCCAGTCTCTTCTGGCATATAATGTTTCAGTTGAGAAGTCCACTGTTAGTAAGATGAGATTTCCTTTATAGGCGATTAGATGCTTTTCATTGCCACTTTTAGCACTTTTTGGTTCATGTTTACTTTGGATAGTCTGATAACTATATTCCTTGGTGAGATTCTTGCAATGTATCTTTCAGGAGTTCTCTGAGTTTCTTATATCTGAATGTCTAGATCTCTAGCAAGACCAGGGAAAGTTTTTCTGAATTATTCCCTTACTTTGTTTTCATACTTTTAATTTTCTTCTTCTCCCTCTGGAATATCTGCAAATCATATGTTTGGATGCTTTACATAATCCTGTATATCTCAAAGGCTTTGTAGATTCTTTTGCTTTATTTTTATCTGACTGGGTTATTCTAAAAGACCTGTCTACCACCTATAAAATTATTTTTCTGCTTGGATAAGCCTATTGTTGATGATTTCAACTCTATTTTGTAATTCCTTCAGTGAACGTTTAATTTCCAAAAGTTGTTTTTTTTTTTTTTTTAATATTATCTGTCTCTTTTATATCCTGAATTGTTTTCTGAATTCTTTGTGTTGCTTTTCAACTTTCTCTTAGATATCATGGGCCTTCTTTAAAAGGTAATATTTTCAATTCTTTATCTGATATTTCAAAAATTATATTTTGGTTAATATACATCGCTAGAGAGCTAATGTGGTCCTTTGGGGGTGTTGTAACATTCTGGTTTCTTTTATACTTTCAGAATTGTTTCTCTGATTTCTTCTCATCTGGATAAGCTTTCTCTCCATATTTTTAAATTTTCTGCATTTTGATGGGATTTTTCTCCCCTTGAGGATGTGATTGTAAGTGTGTTGTGCAGAATATTTGGCTTTGGTTCTGGGTTCTTTCAGTGGCAAAGACTCTGTATAAGTTCCTTGATTATAGGTGGCCTTTGTATGGTGACTTTCTCAGATGGTGGGTGTAGTTACAATGCACTGGTTATGAAAGCAGGCTCACTGTGTCCTATGAGGCTGGCATGGCAGAGGTATTAGGAAGTTTATCTCATTTATCGGTGTTGTGCACTTGTGTCAGCAGTTTTTCTTTTAGGTTGTGCAGATCATTCTCCAAGGATTGAAAAGACAATCCTTTCTCCATTGAATTTCCTTTTACCATTTGTTAAAGATCAGTTGACTGTATTTGTATGGGTCTATTTCTGTGCTCTCTACTCTGTTCCACTAATCTATGTGTTCATTCTTTATCAATATCACACTGTTTCTTTTACTGTAACTAGTAGTAACACAAATTATTTTGACAAAGGTGCAAAAGTAATTCAACAAATTAGCAAGTGGTGCTGGAGCAATTGGACTTATATGGACAAAAATATATTCATTCATCTAAATTTCATACCTTGTATAGGTATTGTTGATAAAAGATTTAAATATAACAATAAAACTCTTTTTTTAAAAATAAGGGAGAGTTGGGATCTAGACTGAGGCAAAGAGGTTTTAGACATCAAAAGTAAGATATGTAAAATTGAAAGGTGATAAATTATACTTATCAAAATTAGAAAACTGCTCTGTGAAAATTTTTTTAAAGAGATAAAAATATAAGCCATAGGCTGGGTGAAGATACCTGGAAATTACATCTGACAAAGGATTAGTATCTAGATACTACATACCTATGTGTATACATATCATAATTCAACTATGAAAAATCAAATAATTAAGTTAAAATGGGCAAAATCATAATGAGACATTTCACCAAAGAAAATAGATGGGAACTTAGCTCATGAAAAATTGCTTAAGTTCATTAGCCACTAGTAAAATGCAAATTCAGACCAATGATATCTCACTAAAAACAATGAGCTATCAATAAACACCTAACACAATGACTGAAATAGCAAGCAGTGACAATACCAAGTGCTTGTGACAACATGGAGAACCTGGATCACTCACACATTGTAGAGTGTAAAATGACACAGTAACGCTGAGGAACTATTTGGTGCAGGAGGTTTAGCTTTTACTCTATCTGGGCTCTCAACATGCCTTCCTCACTAAGTTTAATCATTTCTAGCTAACTTAAAATGAGAGAAATGATACTTTTTCTTTCACTTGAACATAGAGGTCATTGCAGTGTTATTTATTAGCTTAATTTCAATATTGTTGTGTTTCAGGGAATTGGGAAGTCCAAGGACAGGGAGAGAGATGAGGGAATGGCTGATTGATGGGGAAGTCAGGATACACACATTTATTGATTAAGTTTACTATCTTATACAGATGCAGTTTATGGCACCTAAAAACAATTACAATAGTAACATCAAAAATCACTGATTACAGATCACCATAACAGATACAGTAAGAATGAAAAAGTTCGAAATATTGCAAGAATTACTAAAATGTGACAGAGGCAAGAAGTGAGTACTTGCTGTTAGAAAATTGGTGCTTATAGGCCGGGCGCGGTGGCTCAAGCCTGTAATCCCAGCACTTTGGGAGGCCGAGACGGGCGGATCACGAGGTCAGGAGATCGAGACCATCCTGGCTAACACGGTGAAACCCCGTCTCTACTAAAAAATACAAAAAAATTAGCCGGGCGAGGTGGTGGGCGCCGGTAGTCCCAGCTACTTGGGAGGCTGAGCCAGGAGAATAGGCGTGAACCCGGGGAGGCGGAGCTTGCAAAGTGAGGGCCTGAGATGCCGGCACACTGCACTCCAGCCTTGGGCCGACAGGAGGCGGGACTGCCGTCTCAAAAAAAAACAAAAAAAAAGAAAGAAACGCATTGGTGCTTATAGAACTTGGCTTGCGATTGCAGGTTGCCATAAAACCTTCAATGGTTGTAAAATAATAAAAAAATAATAAAAAAAATAAAAGATGCAGATATCTGCGAAATCTGCAAAGCGAAGTAAAGCACAATACATAGTATCTATCTGTATAAAAAATAACAAATTTTATGTAAAAAATCTTGGTGCAATATTCCATATTAAGATGTGCAAAGGAAAATAAAACAATCTCGGGATCCTCCAAACTTCTTATGCAAAAGGAAAAAAAGCTGAGTCTTGCAGTACTCTCTTCCAAATGAATATGTGTTACTAATATTATGTCTCAGACAGATCCCTATGCATAGGTAAAAGGCCTCCAGCATCTGCTGAAGGACTGCCTCCACAGGTCTTTCTGAAGTAAAATTTTTGCTGGCTTTCCATAAACAATGACATGCCAATTATAACATTTAGGAGCTATCTAATTTTATCTCCTAAAACTCTACACTGATACTGTCATTACAAGCTTGTCTCTCAGATGGAGAATAAAGACAAGACTCATTTCCCCCACCTACCCAGAGATATCTGCATAATTGGTTCTTCCTTACTCCCCTTTTCTTTTCAAACATTCACCTTGTCTTATGTAAAATGTAGATTTACTGGGCACTAACTAAAGTCTCACAGAAATGTATCTGTTTGCCTAACCTCCTTCCCTACATACCTTCCCTCTCCAACTCTAAGGGAAGACATAAATACTAAATTTCCTGAAAACCTCTTTGGAGAAATAGCCATACATCTTTCTGTGGCTTGTCTTTTTCCTGGACGCACCATAAGCAGGCTTAATAAACCTCAGTGATTAAGAGTTATGCCTCAGTCGCTCATTTTAGTTGTCAGATGCCATCATAGGTCAATGTTCCTACAAAAAAAGTCAAACCAGAGCGATAGCTGGCTTTCTTTCCCAAGCTCAATCCTTGAACACTTAGAGTGGAGAAACAAAACAACAACAACAAAGAAATGTAGAAAATAATTTAAAAACTCTTGGCATGAGAGGCATTATTTTGAACCCTTGTGCAGGGATGCAGCTTTTCCCTGAAGAAGGAAAAAGGCAGGTGAGGCTGTGGGAAGACAACATATAAAGGAACTGTTTAAAGTTCTGCTTTTGCTTCTTCTCTGACATTGCCTCAGGACAAACAGTGCCTGACTTTTGCACTGGCTGCTACTCAAAACTCTAGTCCAGTTACCATCAGAAGTAAATTCATGCCTGATAAGAAGTCTTGTAGCTATGAAGATGAGATGAAAAAAAAAATACATTCAAGCCGTTATTTCCAATACCTCCCTATTCAAATTCTCCAAGGGCTAGTAAATTATAATTTAAGAGGCTCTCCTAATAAACTTATCCCATATTTGTGGGAATTAGGAATGTTTTTATTGTTCTGTTTATCTTTTGGTCTCTGGGGCTCTCTCCTCAAGAGCTCATCCAGCTCCTTCATCCCAGGAGGTGACTGGAGCTCACTAGACTGGAGACTGCTTTTTTTCCACATGCACTGCCTGACAGTTTAGCCAGTATTCTCATGGGATATAAGCTCACAAACTAAAATAATAAGTCTTTGAAGAGTTCAAATGTTTCAAAAGAAATTAAACATGCTATATTAAAGATTCTATTAGAGCACAAGTACTAGAACAAAAGGACCAAGAATATAAAATTATCCAAATTAACATATGAAAAGAGATAAGGGAAAATATTGGGAATAATAAAGGTACAAAGTTTTTAAAAATCAAGCTATA
Source organism: Rhinopithecus bieti (assembly GCF_001698545.2). Lineage (NCBI taxonomy): Eukaryota > Metazoa > Chordata > Mammalia > Primates > Cercopithecidae > Rhinopithecus > Rhinopithecus bieti. The sequence continues at coordinate 143,860 of NW_016822769.1, read as the reverse complement.
TGATTATTTTGTTTTCAAGTTATGAAAAACAAAATATTTGAAATAGACAAATAAACTTCAAATAATTTTAAAACTATGAAAGGTCTCAGACTGAACAACCCATAATAGATCAAAGAGGAGCATTAAGAAAAAGCACATACCTATTTGCTATCTGTGGTGAATCTGTACAGGTCTATAGCAATCTCAATTATTCCCTCTGCAGAAGAAAAAAAATTCAACCAAGGAGCATAAGGCAGAATGAAAGAATGAGGTAAGTTTTAGAATAGGAGTGAAAGTTGATTAAAAGGCTTTAGAGTAGGAATGAAAGGAAATAAAATACACTTGGAAGAGGGCCAAGCAGGCAACTTGAGAAATCAACTGTGTGGTTTGGAGTTTTACACACTGGTGTGTGCATTACTCCATTTTTACAATGCTATAAACAAAAACTACCTGAGACTGGGTAATTTATAAAGAAAAAAGGATTAACTGACTTGCACTTCCACATGGCTTGGAGGCCTCAGGAACCTGACAATCAGGGCAGAAGGTGAAGGGAAGCAAGGCATGTCTTACATGGCTAAAGGAGAAAAAGAGTGAGGCAGAAAGTGCCACACACTTTCAAACAACAAGATCTTGTGAGAACTTAATCATTGTCACTAGCACATAAAGAGGAAAGTCCATCCCCGTGATTTAATCATTTCCTATGAGATCCCTTCACTGACACACGGGGATTACAATTCAAGATGTGATTTGGGTGGGGACACAGAGCCAAACCATATCATTCTACCCCTGCACCATTACAAATGTCCTTCTCATGTTTCAAAACACAATCCCACCTTCCCACCAGTCCCTCAAAGTCTTAACTCATTCCAACATTAACCCAAAAGTCCAAGTCCAAAGTCTCATCTGAGACAAGGCAAATCCCTTCCACCTATGAGCCTATAAAATTAAAAGCAAGTTCATTACTTCCAAGATACAATGGGGTACAGGCATTGGGTATATATTCCCATTCCAAATGGAAGAAATTGGCCAAAATAAAGGGGCCACAGGTCCTATGTAGGTCTGAAACCCAGTGGGGCACTCATTAAATCTTAAAGCTCTAAAATGATGTCCTTTGACTCCATGTCTCATATCCCGTTCATGCTGATGCAAGGGGTAGATCCCAAGGCCTTGGACAGCTCTGCCTCTGTGACTCTGCAGGGTATACCCTCACAGCTGCTTTCACAAGCTGTCATTGAGTACCTGCTGCTTTTCCAGGCCCATGGTGTAAGCTGTCAGTGGATCTACCATTCTGCAGTCTGGAGTATGGTGGCCCTCTTTTCACAGCTCTACCAGGTAGTGTCCCAGGGGGGACTCTGTGTGGGGGCTCCAATCCCACACTTCACCACTGCACTGCCCTAATGGAGATTCTTCATGAGGACTCTGCCCCTGCATCAGACTTCTGCTGGGACACCCAGGCATTTTCATACATCCTCTGAAATCTAGGCAGAGCCTCCCAAACTCTTGCCTTCTGTGCATCTGCAGGCCCAACAACACACGGAAGATGCCAAGACTTGGGGCTTGCACCATCTGAAGCAATGGCCTAAGCTGTACCTTGACCCCTTTTAGCCATGGCTGGAGCTGAAACAGGAATGGCCAGGACACAGGACAGCATGTCCTAAGGCTGCACAGAGCAGCAAGCCCCTGTGACCAGTCCACAAAATCATTTTTTCCTTCTAGGCCTCCAGGTCTTTGATGGGAGAAGTTGCCATGAAGATCTCTGAAATGCCTTGGAGACATTTACCTCACTATCTTAAGGATTAACATCAAGTTCCTCTTTACTTATGCAATTTTCTGCAAATACTGGTTTGAATTCCTCCTCAGTAAATGGGTTTTTCTTTTCTACCACATGGTCACAGCAAATTTTCCAAACTTTTATGCTCTGCTTCCCTTTTAAACATAAGTTCCAATTTCAGATCATCTCTTTATGAACACATAAGACTGTACATAGTTAGGAGCATCCAGACCACTTTGTAACACTTTGCTGCTTAGAAATTTCTTCCACCAGATACCCTAAATCATCTCTTTGAAGTTCAAAGTTCAACAGATCTCTAGGACAGGGGGAAAATGCCACCAGTCTCTTTGCTAAAGCATAGCAAAATTTACCTTACTCTAGTTCCCAATAAGTGTGTTGTCTCCATCTGAGACCACTTCAGCTTGGATTTCATTGTCCATATCACTATTAGCATTTTGATCAAAACCAGTCAACAAGTCTCCAGGAAGTTGCAAACTTTCCCACATCTTCCTGTCTTCTTCCAAGCCTTCTAAATTGTTCCAATTTCTGCATGTTATCCAGTTCCAAAGTCGCTTCCACAGTTTCAGATATCTTTATAGCAGTGCCCCACGTATGGTACCAGTTTTTTGTATTCGTCTGTTTTCAAACTGCTATAAAAAACTACCCGAGACTGGGCAATTTATAAAGAAAAGAGGTTTAGTTGACTCACAGCTCTGCATGGCTGGAGAGAAAGGAAACTTAGAATCATGGAGGAAGGCAAAGGGAAAGCAAGGCATGTCTAACATGGCAGGGGAAGAGAGAAAAAGAGAGAGCAAAGAAAGCCACACACATTGAAACGATCATATCTCATGAGAACTCACTCACTATCATGAGAACGGCAAGGCAGAAGTCTGCCCCCCATGGTTCAATCACCTCCTACCAGGCCTTGTCCCAGACATATTGGGATTACAATTCAAGATGAGATTTGAATGGGGACACAAAGCCAAACCATATCAGTATGCTTCTGGGGTCTTATATTCCTTATCCCCTGATTCTTTCCTTGGCATGGGCTGCCTGTATGTGCAGTGGCCTGCTAGCACTTCGGAGGGGAGCATGCGCAGTTTGTTTACTGGAATTGTACACATTCTCACATGAGGTATTTTTCCGTTAGCAGTCAAATGCCCCTAGAAGGTCGTATACCAGTTAAATTCTATCATGTTTGTCTCTTAATGCACATGCTTGGGGCAATTTGCTCAACTCCCAACTTCTGAGATCTTATTGGAAAGCTACTGATCACTAGTTTCAGGTGTTTCTGTTTATTGGAAGACTGTTTTTCCCTGGAACTGGTTGTGAACAATTATTATATTAGAGAGAAAGTTAACCACTGCCTGACCATCACCTAATGGCTGCCTGATATCCTTGGGTTGGGGGCAGTAGGAGTGGGTGGAGGGGGATAGGGGAATCCCTCTCCTGCTCTGCTCATGTCCTACTAGCTACCTGCTATAATATATCCATGCTAAAATGGTGTGTTTGAATATTAAAACAAAGGGAAATTTTTAAAAGTTTACAGAAACACATTATTACATATAAAAGAACAAGAATTGGATTGATGGATTTTAAATATAAAATGGAAATGAGATTGTAATAAAATACTCTTAAAGTATTGATGAAGAGTAAAGACCAGAATGTTATAAATTAGCAAACTCTTGGTAAGTCTTTAATATCAATAGTCATTTACTTTTATCCTGAAATCAAACATGAGGTTTCTGGAGTGGTGAGTAAAGTTATTATTTAAAGCAATAACTGTACTTATTTCCCTGTGCTTCATACTCCACAAATTATGTGATAAGACCCAGATATCATGCTGTACATATGGGGATTTATACTTCAGGAAAAGAACACTGAAATTCAAAATTTGGAAATTTGTTTGGATTAGCTAATCAACAGGCACCTTCTCTTCTAAGAGAAGGTGATATATCTCATCTCCACAATGTAAACAACTTCTTGAGAAGAGAAATGAAAACTCCCTGGGTTCCTAATCTTTTGACTGTAAGTAAGTATCTCTAGGAAGAAGATAAGATATAATTTCAATTTATACTTCCAAAAATTTATCCATGGTTCTGGGCTTTATCTCCCTTTAAAATTTGAACACTTACCTTCAAGCAGGTAAATCTACCCAGAGTTCTTTCACAATCTCTTCAGTCATCATTTAGCTTTCAAGATTTCTCCTTTAACCTAGATTTCTGTTTTCTTCACTCAAAAAGCCCTAAGTACACACACAAAAATGTAAATATTTACTTCCTTAAAATTGTTGCTCAAATATAGGGATGTGATTAAAATATTCTCAGACTTTCAATGCCACAGATATTTGCCATGCTAAAACCTATTCTGAAAACAGTTTAGAAAAAGTACATAGGTTTAAAAAAATCCAGGAAATATTATAAGATATATAGGAAGAAACAAGAATCAAAAGCTGTTAAAACTATGTAACTTAAAAATTTTTCTAACCAAAAAAAAAGAGGAAATATAAAAATGAATCTCAGTCTGATGAAGACGGGTGGAAGGTGATGCATATGAACCAAAAGATGTGAGAACTAGCTAAAATTCTTGCCATTAAAAACAAGTGTAAGTTAAAAAGAAATAAACTTAGAAACGGTAGAAAAAGCTAAAACAAGAAATTATAGTGACAGAAACAGATACAAATTAATCACTAATTACAATAAATGTAAATGGATTAGCAATATATTTACAGAATGGTAAAGACACGAAATAATAAAGACAAAGCATCAGAACATCCAAGTATGAGATGAAGGTAAGTAAAAAGACATAGGCAAATGCCAAAAGATAGTATATGGGATTAATTTAATATCTGATAAAATGGGCGTGGATATGTAAAGTACAGAAACTACCTTTGTAAAATTATGATACTAAGAGAAATCTGACATAGTTGACTCCATATTGCTTGTAACCTTCAAGCTTGATCATTCCTGACTATAGGACAAGCTAATCTTGGGAAGAATTTAGTTTATAGTTTAACCTTAAAGCAAGGATGATTATAGTCTTTTCTGCAACTAAACGGCCTTGATAAAACTAATGAAAAGCCACAATATTAGAATTATGAGAGAGGACTAAATGCTGCTAAAATGTAAGCATAGTTAAGTGATAACCAGCCATTTTCCTGGAGGTTGTAAAATCTGTAACTTCCCCAGATGGTTCTATAGATACTATCACCATTGTAGAACATAAGACCGTTGTTTGAGAAGTTTTTGCAGACTTTTATATTCTGGGAACCCCACGTGGACCCATGACTCATGATTTAACCAGCCCTGTGATCCCCCACCCAGAGATAGATTCAGCACATGAGTACCATTCTCCACACCCTTATAATGACATTCCTAATCAGTAGGCAGCACCCAAGCCCTAGTCCCTTGCCCACCAAACTGTTCTTATAAAACCCTAATTTCTGACTCTTTGGGGAGACATTACTCATGTAGCCCGCCTTGTGTCAATTAAACTCTTTCTTTACTGTAACACTATGGTCTCAGTGAATTGTTATTTTTTTTTCTTTCTGTCAGCAGGCAGGAAGAATCCATCAAGCAGTTAGTTACAGTACTTATTAAAGATGAAGTATCATTATCTCAGGAAAAATGCTTCAACAAACTAAGATATAGCAATTTTAAACATGTATGCACCTAATTTTAAAATGCACTTAATACTTAAATATTTATTTATTTTCTGAGACAGAGTCTCATTCTGTTGCCCAGGCTGGAGTTCAGTGGCATGATCTCAGCTCACTGCAAACTCCACCTCTCAGGTTCAAGCTATTCTCCTGCCTCAGCCTCGGTTGGCTAGGATTACAGGTGCGTACCACCACGCCCAGGTAATATTTGAATTTTTAGTAGAGACAGGGTTTAGCTATGTTGACCAGGCTCATCTCGAACTCCTGACCTCAAGTGATCTGCCCACCTTGGCCTACCAAAGCGCTAGGATTACAGGCATTAGCCACCGTGTTCAGCCTAAGATACAGTTAGTTTAGAATTAAGGTAGAAACTGATAAATTCGCTATCATGGATTTCAACATATCTCAATTGATAGGTTAAGCCTACAAAATAATTAAAAAAAATACTGATCTGAATACAATTAACAAATTTAAACTAGTATACATAGATGTAGAGTTTAACAGCCAATAATCAAAGAATGTATATTTTTTCCCAAGCACATATGGAAAGCAAATTATGATATTTTATCATAAAGGAAATAAAGACTTAACACATTTCAAAAGTACCATAGATACTATACAGACCTTGATATCTAATAACAATACAACTGAAGTAATTGTTTTCAAGATTTAAAAAATTTTCTTTATATTTGCCAATTTTAACCAAAACCCTGTTGAAGAATTCATGATGTATAATGAAGGAGCAAGATAAATAAAAACTTTCTAGACTTATAGGACAATAAAGGATGATGAAAAGCTTACAGAGTAAAACCTAAGAGATGTGGTCAACACGGGCTCAAGTGGTCCTTTGAGAGAGATTTATAGCCTTAAATATCTGTATTAGAAAAGAAAATCTTTAAATTGTGCTGGTAAATATTTTAGAAAATTAGTAATGCAGTGAATTCCCTCAACACAAAGAAAACAGGAAAATAATAAAAATAAGAGTTGTGATTAATGCAATAGAAAGTTGCTGTTTTAACTAGAATATGATTATAAAACAAACATATCAAATAGAAATAAGCAATCATCTGGAGCAGAGAACTGAAAGAGATTTTTGCTTAACCTTTCTCATTCTCAGAAAAATTAATTCCATCTTCCCCTTCTCCTTCATGTCAGCTTTACCCTCTGCTTTACACAATAGGGTCTGCTGCCTTGCAAAAGGTGAGTATCATCCTATGACTAAGAGTAGCAAGCCTAGAAAGTCAAAGGCACCCATCCACAGAGCACCCACAGACATCCTATTGGGAACCACTCACTATGTGGGTTTAATTTGCTCATGCATACTGCCTCATACAGAGAAAAATAAAATAAAATAAAATTTGAGAAATCAGAAGTTATTAAACACCAATACTCAAAAGGATTGGCACAGACTGGTGCTAAGCAGTCTAGCAAAGGAGGTCATGATGTACACCAGCTTCCTTCAGCCTTTGCCAGCAGTATATGCTCATCTCATCATTAAGCAAGGCTCTTAAACTCCTCAAAGAGCAGACTTCTTTTTGTGGAGATTAAAGAAAGATTTTAGATTGAATTTCCATATTTAATTTGTGTTAACTCTAAACTCTTGCAGACTTCCTTATTTTCCACCCAATTAATGCATTCCATGGTTCAGTAGCTCTGACTTTACCCTGGCAGCCTGATTATGGTAATGTGAACATTGGCTCATACCACTTTTCCTAAGTGTACTGTGCTGTGTTGGAGCCAAACATCAGAAAAAAATCTCACATTGTTGTGGGGTGGAGGATGGGAATATATTTGCATGTGTGTAGATATATATACTTGTGTGTGTGTGTGTGTGTGTACATATACATAAATAAAATGATGGATTTTGACCTAGAAAGAGTGGTGGCTGAAGCACAAGGAACTCATGTACTTCTTTGTACCCACTAGGGGAATCACAGTTGAAATATTGTCCCGACCTGCAGGACAGTTGAACGGGCCCTGGAAGGGGGAGTGGGAATGGAGGAGACAAGAAAACACGAGAAATGGAGACAAGACAAATAGCCTGATCAAGTCTCGTTTAATGGTGGCGGTGCAACGCCTTATATAGGCTGGCAGAGGAAGAGGTTGGGCCAGGGCGGTGACAGGAGGCTGGGTTTACTCAAATTACAATTGTGCATGCGCCCTGGGTTTGTAATTTTCCCGGGCGCGGGATCGCGCTTGCGCCGGAGGCTGCATATCTTCCTGGGCGGGAAAAGTTTGCGCGCGCGCGGGAAAGGCTTGCATGCGCGGGAACAGTTTAGGCGCGGGTGGGAAAAGCTAGCGCGCGCGCGGGAAAGGTTAGCGCGTGCGCGCGCGCGGGAAAGGTTTGTAATGAAGAACCCGTAAATGTGCCATCTTGTCTCCGCTTTGCGGAGATCAAGCCAACAAAGGTCGGGCCCTGGAAGGGGGAGTGGGAATGGAGGAGACAAGAAAACACGAGAAATGGAGACAAGACAAATAGCCTGATCAAGTCTCGTTTAATGGTGGCGGTGCAACGCCTTATATAGGCTGGCAGAGGAAGAGGTTGGGCCAGGGCGGTGACAGGAGGCTGGGTTTACTCAAATTACAATTGTGCATGCGCCCTGGGTTTGTAATTTTCCCGGGCGCGGGATCGCGCTTGCGCCGGAGGCTGCATATCTTCCTGGGCGGGAAAAGTTTGCGCGCGCGCGGGAAAGGCTTGCATGCGCGGGAACAGTTTAGGCGCGGGTGGGAAAAGCTAGCGCGCGCGCGGGAAAGGTTAGCGCGTGCGCGCGCGCGGGAAAGGTTTGTAATGAAGAACCCGTAAATGTGCCATCTTGTCTCCGCTTTGCGGAGATCAAGCCAACAAAGGTCGGCTAATTCCAGGCCTCATGGCTCCGGACAAAATATTCTTCCTCTCTCCTGACAGTCTGGTGTTATTCAGGATTAAAGTGCTCTAATGCAGTGGTCCCCAAACTTGCTCATCACTAAGAGTCACCTAAGTGCTAGATAAAACTACAGATTACTGAAACTTTCCTTAGAGCTTCTATTTTGTTTGGTCAGGGATATAGCCTAGGCTTCTGTATTTTTAACTTGTGCCCCTAGGGCAACTTTATGATTAGACATATTTAGAAAACATTGTTCTACCTAGTTCCAAGGTCTAACAAGTTTAAACTGAATGTTCACATAACCTTTTGGGATTATCCTTATTGTTGTCCATAAGACTTACCTGACTTCTGCAATAACCCCAGGAGAAGAATGTGGTATTCATTAGTTTGCCATATTTACTTAGTATACCTCTATTTCTTAACCTCTTTAAGCCTGGTTTTCCCACTTGAAACATAGAGATAATAGTAATAATAATACCTACCTCAGAGAGATTTTTACAGAATGCGACAAACTAATGCTTATAAAACACTTAACATAGGACTTAGAACAAAGTAAGGCTGCAATAACATCAGCTATGATTATTATTATTTCACACAACACACTTTTTGCTTGCCTAACGTGATAAATCATTTGGAAAAGTGTTGCCATTATTCTCTTCTCTGTACCAGGGCTCTCTGCCATGTGACTTTGTAGCAACTCCCATCAGGAGATGAAGATTACTTCCCCTACACTTGAAACTGGGATGGTTCTGTCAAGTGCCTGAACAATTGAACGTGATGACAAAAGCAAAATTGTGCTAGTTTTGAGCCTAGGCTTCAAGAGGCCTCGTGTACTTTCACTCTATGACAAGGTCATTCTAGCCTGCTAAAAGATAAGAGACAATGAGGGCAAGGCCAGTGAGCCAGCTGTCCCCGCCCTGGTCCCAGAGATGTAGTGAAGCCTAGCCAAGATCAGCGAAGTGCTACTCAATCTACAGCTGACTAGAGGCAAATGAGTGAACCCAGCAGAAAACAGAAAACCCACTCAGTTGACCCAAGAACTCACGACTAATAATAAGAGGTGATTGTTCTAAGGTACGAAGATTTGGGGTAAATTTGGTACTCAGGCATAGATCTGGTACATCTATTATGTGCCAATTACTGAGTTACATATTAGAGATGCATATGGAAATAAGGCACAGTCCTGGTTCTCAAAAACCAAAAGCATGCTTTTACAAAAGAAATACACAAGTAGACATAATTTTAGAATACAGTTATGTAAGGCTCAATAATATATGTATATATATAAAATATATATATTTTGTAAGCGTCATTCACTCAAAAAATAATTTTAGAATTTCTGCTGCTTGTCATGCACTGTTCTAGACACTTGAGATATATCAGTGATATGGTTAGGCTCTGTCCCCACCCAAATCTCATGTTGAATTGTAATCCCCACGTGTTGAGGGAGGGGCCTGGTGGGAGGTGATTGAATCATGGGGACGGAGTTCCCCCTTGCTGTTCAGCTGATAGAGTTCTCATGAGATCTGGTTGTTTGAAAGTGTGTAGCTCTACCCCCTTTGCTTTCTTTCTCCTACTGCCATGTGAAGACGTACTTGCTTCCCCTTCACTCTTCTGCCATGATTCTAAGTTTCCCAAGGCCTCCCAGGCATGCTTCCTATACAGCCAGAGGAACTGTGAGTCAATTAAACCTCTTTTCTTCATAAATTATCCAGCCTCAGGTAGTTCTTTATAGCAGTGTGAGAATAGATTAATACAATCAGTAACCAAATCAAACAAAAATCCCTTGCCCATAGAAAAAATAAATAAATAACTGTTATAAGTAAGCATATTAACAGGATAAGAAGGTGACAAGTTCTGTTTAAAAAAAGTTCAGGAAACATAAAACCAGTAAGAAGGATCAGGAATATGGGACACAGTGGGTTGAAATCAGATTGCAGTATTAAATGGGGTGTCTGGTAAGGCTTTGTTGAGGAGAGTTGAGCAAAAACTTGAAAAAGATGAGAAAGTTAAACAATATTTCCAAAGAGATCAATGAGATAAGGTGAAGGCCCTAAGGTGGAAAAAGTATCTACGATTTTTGGATAACAGAAAGTAGGCCAGTGTAGCTAAAGCAGAAAGCACAAAGTAGGACATACAAATTAGCCTGTAAGAATACTTTTTAAAAATAAAAGCTCCTGAAGGATGTGACAGGAGTTCAATGTTGAAGCAAGTACAGGAGTTAGCAGGGATAGTGCAGAAAGGCACCCAGGATGTGGTGGGAGGGAGTTAGATAAACGAGAACTCCAAGGAGAAGACAAGAACACATGCAGAGAAACTAAGACAATGTTCATAGTGAGTGTGAACTGTCGGGGAACTGCAAGTATTTCATAGGATTGGAGCAAAAATGAGTGATACAAAATTATTTTTAAAAGCAGGCAGGACCATATACTGGAAGACATTGAATGCAAGGCTAAGGATGTTCAATTTTACCTGGATGTCAGTGGAGAAGCATTGAAGAGTTGAAGCAAGAGATAATTTATTTTATTAGACTAGCTTTGAAAGATCATTCAGTTTAGCATGGAAAATGAATTGGAGAGGAGTGAAGAAACAAGCTGGAAGACTACTTAGAAGCTTTACTGATGGCCCTTTCAAGAAATGAGGATAGACAGGAGGGTGTGGAGTCAAGCAATGTAAAAAATGTGACAGGATAGGGTGCATGGGACTGGGGCAGTGGAACAATTGTAGTACTTCAAGTTTTAGATCACAATCACTTCAGGGTCATTAGGAGATGAGATATTTTAATGGCCAATGCAAAGAGTAACATCATTTATTTATTTATTCATTTCCTTAAATATTTAATCAATGCCTAGGATATGTCTAGATAATATTAAACAGTAGAAATATAAAGAGTAGTGACACAGTTATATCACCAAGGACTACACAGTTACATCACCAAGGACTACACAGTTACATCACCAAGGACTACACAGTACTAACACTGGCTCATCACCCCCTAACAACTAATACTGGCTCATCACTTCCAAAACAACTATCAGTGAGTGGTTATTGTATGCAAGGTGAGTATTGAGTCTTTATAAGGATCATTTTAATGAATTATCACAACAGCATTTTGAAGTGATACTATTATCCCCTTTGTACAGAAGAAGACATTTTACTTTGAGAGATTGACTTGGCCAAAATCACACATTTAGTAAGTGGCAGAGCTAACACCTGTATCTAGGACTATCTGTCACAGTCCCATGTTACATAGTAACCCAGACCTACGAATCAGTAAATGTATTAAAGGAAATAATCAATTTTCCCCAACAGAGTGGTTTGAAAGCCTTCAAAGTGGTGATTCTTGATTTGAGATTTTACAGGTGAGCAGGTTTCCTCCAGGCAGCCAGGGAGGAAAGGAGAGTGAAAGGGCACAGTGTTCTGCAGAAGGGCAGCTGTGCTGCATCAGCTCCACCTGTTTCTCCATATTTACGCTAATACTCCTCCATCTGCCCCAGAAGACTGACTGCTATGGACGGCACAACCTTAGCTTCTTTGAAGCTGACTGAATTTGACTAGCTGTAGATTGGAATGTGGGAATCAGGCAAAATCAGAATTAATATTTTTCTGACTCCCTCCATGCAAGGCCATAAGTTGATAATTGCTGCATTCTTGTATCAAAGGCCACATCTGCTGGATATTCCTCCCCTCAGCTACAACAAAACTATAGTTCTCTTCACTTCTAGTCACTGTGTCTTCCTCTCACCTTCAGGCCTGCAGGCATGAATGGCTCCACATGTTGCCAGGGCTTGTATGTTCCATCATCCCTCCGAGTTGCTTAACTCTGTCCCCACCTTTTGGAAATAGTGTCCACCTCAGTTTATCTCTCTCTGCCTCTGCTTCTCTCTCTTGCAGGCATGCACACACAGTCCTTTAACTAATAGTTTTATTGAGATATAATTCACATAGCCTATCAACTTATTCATTTATAGTACACAATTCAAAGATTTCTAGTACATTCAGAGTTGTGCAATGATCACCACAGTCAATTTTAGAATATTTCCATTACCCAAAATAGAAACTTCGTAGTGTTTAACAGTCGTCTCCCCATTCCAACCCCCAGTCCTAAGCAACAACTCATCTACTTTCTATTTGCATAGATTTGATTGTGATATTTCATATAAAAGAAATCATAAAATGTATGGTTGTTTTGGGACTGGCTTCTTTCACTTAACATAATGCTTCTAAGGTTCTTCTATGTTGTATCATATATCAGTATTTTATTTCTATTTATTGTTGAATAATGTTTTATGGCTATACCACATTTTATCAATTAATTGATGAACAGTTCCATCATTTCCACTTTTTGACTATATGAACAATGTTGTATGAAAATCTGTGTACAAGGTTTCACATGAACCTATATGTTTATTTCCTGAGTACGTATCTACGGCCATAATTACTGGGTTATATGACACTGTATGTTTAATCTTTTGAGAAACTACCAGACTGTTTTCCAAAGTGACTGTACCATTTTACATTCCTGTCGGCAATATATGAGGATCTTAATTTTCCATATCCTTGTCAACGGTTATTAGCTGTTTTTTTTTTTGTTTGTTTGTTTGTTTTTGCTTTTAGTCCTCTTAATAGGTATGCAGTGGCATCTCATTGAGGTTTTGCTTTGCAGTCTTCTAATGGCTAATAATACTGAATATCCTTTTATGTAATTATTATTTATCTTTCTGTTTTGGAGAAATATCTATTCAGATCCTTTGCTCTTATGATATCTCTCAATATCTTAAAGAATTCATTTGTTTGTCTGCTGTGTTTCCTGTTAGGACCCCCATTGATACATATTACAAGAACTATCCAGATTTACAGAACATGCCTTACCACAAGGTGCACACATTTAGCAAAAGATTTAGGGCAAGCCACTTGTGCTAGTTGTGAAGAAGAAAAAAGAAGAAAATCATTTTTGTATTACTACACTGACTTTGGTGATTTCTTTTGAATTGAGGCTATATCTCAGCGTGATATTTTAATCATCTACTTTTTAATTGAATCATTTACTAGTTGACCATCCTAAAAACACAGGCTAATTACCTTTCAGTCCAGGTCACAGAAAGTGGAATTTTAGGACTTCAGTTTTGTGAGTGCAAACTTTCCCAATGAGAAAAAGGCCTGACAGTTGTAACACTTAAATATTTAAAAAGCTGCAAGTGACATTGATGGTGGCTTCTTCTCCTTATCAAAATGACTTAGACTTCTGTAAGATCCAGCAGCTCCAACAATGTTAGGGTTTGGGACCACACGGATCTGGGTTTGAATATCTACTGTATAATTTAACATTTGCTTCACTCTAGACAAGTTACTTGAGCCCTTTAAACCTGTTCTCTTGTCTGCAAAATTAGGATAAGTATACCACTATATATAAAATCGTTGTGTTATGTAAGTAAAATAATGCAAATTAGACACCTAGAAAGAGTAATATTTAATAATTATTTCTTTTCCACTTGTCCTTACACTGCTTTTTCATGTTACTCTGGTTCTGAAAAGTATCCCTTTCCCCTACAATGCTAAGCACACAATACCAGACTGTGCAGTTACATTATAAATGACACATTTAATCTCTGGTTTTGGTGAACCCATTTAATTACATGCATTATTATTTAAAAACTCTAGAATACATTGAATCTCTCACTCTTTTTTTCCCCAACAACAGTTAATAAGACAAAGTGTTAGCCTCATAGCATTTTTGTTCTGGTTATGAAGACAGGCAAACTATTTATTCATTTATAAAATTGTAGGCCAAAAAATAGAATTGTGTTTAGTATCTGTCTACCAAACCATAAGTTTCAGAAACTTTATAACAACCTATAGTATTGGAATTTATCTATAACATGAATTGGATCACAAAAAATGGGAAAAGTTTCATTATATTCTCTATTTATGATTGTAAGCACATTAATATCACATATTGACAAAATGCCAAGAGAAACAGAATAGTCTCCTTTTTAACTCACTCCAGGAGCTGATGAATTATAAATATGAAGTGAAGGGCCTATTCCATAAAACTAATACTATATCTCAAGGAAGCCAGAGAAAAGCTCTGACCTTTAGGCACACAATGAATTTATAGAACACCAGTCCTCCAGGCATCCACCCTGAAAAGTGCACTCTTATCTGCAAACCACAGAGACAAGCTACACTCTTAACTCAAATAATAGCCACTTCTCCCTCCTGAAAATTGTGGAGCTATTCTTGGACTACAAAAGCGTCCAATTGTGAGAAGAGCAACAGAGGAAGCTACTAAGGCCTTTAGATTGGTCTCTGCAAGTAGATAACTTTTTTTTTTCCTTGAGTGCAAATGGAATATCAAATGAGCACATTTTCAATATATAGGATTTGAGCAATTTGAAGTTTTGTTCTGGATGCTCTTGTCCTTAAATTATATTATAATCATGTTATTAAAGTGAGCCAGTTTGTACTCAATACCATACTTTATTCTTTCTCGCCAGTCCTTACTATATTCAGCCTATGAAATATTCTTGCCTTCCTCTTGATTAAAACTCAAGTAAATGCCATAGCTTTTCCAATCACTCTTTTTTTTTTTACTGTCTTATTTACATTTTTAAACCCCACTTCCACCCCAGCATTGCATATACTTTGTGCCATATTTTCCTGCCTTTTAATAAATAATTCACTGATTTTATTTATCTTCTACCTTCCTTCACTGGTAAGTTCCTTGAGGGTAAGGATCTTTTCTTTTTCTGTGTAGTGTATGTATGTGTGTGAGTATGTGGGTTTCTTTTTTGTTGTTGTTTGTTTGTTTGTTTTGAGACAGAGTTTCGCTCTTGTTGCCCAGGCTGGAGTGCAATGGTGCGATCTCGGCTCATAGCAACCTCTGCCTCCTGGGTTCAAGCCATTCTCCTGCCTCAGCCTCTGGAGAAGCTGGGATTACAGGCATGCACTACTACGCCCTGCTAATTTTTTTTTTTTTTTTTTTTTTTTTGTATTTTAGTAGAGACGGAGTTTCTCCATGTTGGTCAGGCTGGTCTTGAACTCCGGACCTCAGGTGATCCGCCCGCCTCGGCCTCCCAAAGTGCTGGGATTACAGGCTTGAGCCACTGCGCCCGGCACCCCCGTATGTGTGGGTTTGTACTAATCTGTTCTTTGAACCTGAAACAGTGGCTAGTACATTGGAGGCACTCAAGAAATATTTGTTGAATAGAAAAGTGAATTCGTGTATTAGTCTATTCTTACTTGCTATAAAGAAATACCTGAGACTGAGTAATTTATAAAGGAAAGAAATTTAATTGGTTCACAGTTCCACAGACTGTACAGGAGGATTGGTGGAGGAGGCTTCACGAAGCTTTTACTTACCGCAAAAGGCAAAGCGGAGCAGGAGTCTTCTGGCCGGAGCAGGAGGAAGAGAGAAAGACGGGAGTTGCTACACACTTTTAAACAACCAGATCTCCAGAAAACAGCACTAGGGGGATGGTGCTAAGCCATTAGAAAGCACCCCAGTGATCCAATCACCTCCCACCAGGCCCCACCTCCAACATGGGATTACAATTCAACATGAGATTTGGGTGGGGACACAGATCCAAAACATACCAATTAGAAATCTAAATTCTCATCTAGTTGAAAAGTTTCTCCTCCCTCATCCTGGCCTCACCTTAAGCAGGACACTGTAATGCAAACCAAAGGAAGGTGAAGGCAGCTTCTCTATTTTTCACTCCCTTTCTTGTTCTACTAATCAGTTGCTCCTTGTAACTGCAAGAGCCTGATGCAAAGGCAGGATGTGAGGTAAGAGCATGATGCAGAGGCAGGATGTGAGGTAAGATAATACAAAATTACTTACAGCTGTAATTTTTCATCAAGGCTACCTTCACAACAACTGTGACAGATTCACTGTTAACTTTCCTTTGTGGAGTATTTTTGTGAGTTCTTAGAAGACTCCAGGTCGCTGAGCTCCTCTCCCTGCCTGATGTAGGTGGATACCTTGACTGGTAGGCTGCCTGTGACATGACTTAATTTCTGCATATAACTGTTTTCTTTGCAGTGTCTCCAATTAAAATAATATATGCTTATTATAAAAAGTGGTATAGTTATGTAACAAAGGATTATAAAGGCAAAATAAAACACTTTCTTTTATTCCACACCTCAAACTTCACTAGGTAATCAACATTAATAACATTTTCCCACAACTTTCTCCCTGTTTGTATATATGCAGACACCTCTACAGGCAAATATGGGATGCCCTTTTATATATGTTTATTGTTACTTAGTTAAAACTATGTTACTTAGTTACTATGTTACTTAGTTAACTATGTTACTTAGTTTAACGATGTTAGTTAAAACTGTTCATTACATTGACAACAAGTCATGACCACCATTTTTTTCTAGTGCTTTTATTCAGATACAATCAGGATATTGTAGGAACAAGTATGATTAAGATATATATAATCAAACAAACTTTGTTTTTTGTCTCTTGTTTCACACTTTAACATTTATTTAAGAAGTTTAATCTTTCCTTGCTCCTGGGCATTGTGAATCCAGAAAATCTGAGAAAGGTCTCAGTTAATTAATTAATTAATTATTATTAGAGACAAAGTTTTGCTCTTGTTGCCCAGGCTGGAGTGCAATGGCGCAATCTCCCCTCACTGCAATGTCTGCCTCCCGGGTTCAAGCGAGTCTCCTGCCTCAGCCTCCCAAGTAGCTGGGATTATAGGCATGTGCCACCATGCCCAGCTAATTTTTTTTTATTTTTAGTAGAGATGAGGTTTTACCATGTTGGTCAGGCTGGTCTTGAACTCCAGATCTCAGGTGATCCACCCACCTCGGCCTACCAAAGTGCTGGGATTTCAGGAGTGAGCCACCACACCTGGCCAGGTCTCAGTTAATTTAGAAAGTTTATTTTGCCAAGGTTGAGAATAGGACACGCCCATGACACAGCCTCAGGATGTCCTGATGACATGTGCCCAAGGTGGTCAGGGCACAGCTTGGTTTTATACAGTTTAGGGAGACATGAGACGTCAATCAATATATGTAAGAAGTACATTGGTTCGCTCTGGAAAGGCGGGACAACTTGAAGCAAAGGCAGGAAGACTCAAGGGAGGAGGGACCATCCAAGTCACAGATAGGTGAGACATGAACAGTTACATTCTTTTGGATTCTGATTAGTTTTTCAAAGGAGGCAAATCAGACATGCATCTATTTCAGTGAGCAGATGGGTGACTGACTTTGAATAGAATGGGAGGCAGGTTTGCCCTAAGCAGTTTCTAGCTTGAGTTTTCCTAGTGACTTTGGGGACCCAAGATATTTTCCTTTCATAGCATGAACTTCAGGTCACTTGAAGGGTCTCAAATTAAAACTCAACTAGATACACATAACATTCATTGCTAGATACTCAGATATGATTCAACTTAAAATCTTCTCCCCTTTCCCTGTTAAAATCTACTTTATTTATTTACTGTAAGTTTTGTTTAGACAGAATTACTGCATATCACGTGAGAAAAATATTCAACTTCACTTCCTGTCATATTGATGACCCTTGTGCCAACAGCATCTATTGAATAAACTCTTTACCCTTCTTGCTCAAATGAAGTAACATTTTTACCCATTTGTACATATTGCATTTTCAAATATATAAGGTTGATTTACAGGTTTTTCTGTTCTTTGCAATTGACTTGTTTATTCTCATGCTAATATTATAGTGTTTAAAAGTGACGTTATATGGCCCAACACCAGTAAGGCAAGACTTCTCCCCTCACTATTCCTCTTTTTCTTGCTTTCCCTGGTTTATCTCTGGCATTTTGACTTCTTCATGACATAGCTGGATCCAATTGCCTTCAACACCCACCATCTGGCTGGCATTTTATTAATAAATTGAATTGCATTACATTTATATATTAATTTAGGGATGGTGATTTTTTTGATATCAAATATTCTTATTTAAAACATGAAATGCTTTTTCAATTATTTAGATCTTGTTTTATTTTCATCACTAATATTTTATAGTTTTATTTTTATAGGTCTGACATGTTTCTTATTAAATATATTCCTAGGCTTTATATGGTTTTTATTGCTACAGTGAATGTTATTTTCATTTCTACTTCTAACAGTTTATGCCTAAGATAGAGAAAACCTATTTATTTTTGTGTATCACACTTAACGTTCTAACAGCCACCTATGTACTTCTTATTAATCCTGGAAGTTTCTGTGCATCTCTTTGCTGTCACACAATCGCATTATTGGTCAAAAAAAGTAATGTTAAAATAATTTAACTCTTCCTTATACATTTTTTAAAAATTAACATTTTGTTTGTTAGTATCTTCATTTGTTAGTACCTTTGAGACAATGGTAATAGCAGGCATTTCTGCTGACTGGTTTATAATTTTCATTGCAATAGTTTTAAGTTTGCTGTTTAGAATGATTTAATGTTAATTTTGGTTAAAAGTCTTTTATAATTTTTTTATTTCTTTATTTATTTTGACACTGGGTTATCAGACCGCCTAATATTTTTTGTGGCAGAGTCTCGTTTTGTTGCCCAGTCTGGAGCTGGAGTTCAGTGGTGCAATCTCGGCTCCCTGCAACCTCCGATTCCCGGGTTCAAGTGATTCTCCTGTCTCAGCCTCCTGAGTAGCTGGGACTACAGGCATGTACTACCATGCCTGGCTAATTTTTGTATTTTTAGTAGAGACAAGGTTTTGCCATATCAGTCAGGCTGACTTGAACTCCTGGCCTAAAGCAGTCCATCCACCTTGGCCTCTAAAAGTGCTAGGATTATAGGCATGAGCCACTGCGCCAGCCAGGTCAAGTCTTTTTACAATATTTAAGTGACATTCTATTTTTATCAGCGTTTTCATTAAGAACTACTGGTAAATTTTGTCAGATGCTTTTTTAGCATCTACTGTTATAATCACATAATATTTCTCTCTTAGTTTGTTGATATAAAAATTACATTAAGAGATTTCATAGTAATTGGGCCACCCTTGCATTCCTGGAATAAGCCTTTTATTGCTTATTGTGCAGCACTATTTTGATATATTGCTGGAGTCTCTTTGCTAATATTCACTTAGAATTTGTGCTTCTATATTAAATAGTAAGATTAATGTATGTGTTGTGGGATCAGTTTTTGACTTTAAAGTTATTCTGATTTAATAATATTTTTTGGTGATGTTGAGACCTTTTTATGGGTTGGAATAAATTAAACACTAATAGGAGTATATATTAATTAAACCTTAGATAGAATACAGGTGTGAAGCCACTTGATCTCGATTCTTTTATTAGCATATCGGTAATAACATTTTTAATCTTATCTATGTTAATTAATATATTTATTCTAAGTTAAATTTTACTAAGAAATTATTTTCTCTAAGTTTTCACATTTATTATTACCTTATCCTGTTTTGTCATTCTTATTATTTTTCTGTTTTATTAACTGCAGGTTTTATTTTATTAATTTACTCTTCCTTCTTTCTTTTGCTTTATTATATTGTACTTTATCTCATTAAAGTTTTTAACGTGGGTATCCAGATAGAAATTTACCATTCTGGCCGGGCGCGGTGGCTCAAGCCTGTAATCCCAGCACTTTGGGAGGCCGAGACGGGCGGATCACGAGGTCAGGAGATCGAGACCATCCTGGCTAACACGGTGAAACCCCGTCTCTACTAAAAAATGCAAAAAAACTAGCCGGGCGAGGTGGCAGGCGCCTGTAGTCCCAGCTACTCGGGAGGCTGAAGCAGGAGAATGGCGTAAACCCGGGAGGCGGAGCTTGCAGTGAGCTGAGATCCGGCCACTGCACTCCAGCCTGGGTGGCAGAGCAAGACTCCGTCTCAAAAAAAAAAAAGAAAGAAAGAAAAAAAAGAAATTTACCATTCTATGTATCTGCCTAGTGCCTTTGGCACCACTGTTGTATTTAGCAAGTTTCTAAATTTAAAAGATACTTCAGATTAGAAGTTAAAATTATGATGTATTTGTCTAGGCGCCTTTGCTGCAAGGGTGTAGGCAGCTATGCTGTGGATGACATAGCATACAGATTAGAATAATCTCCATGAGAATTTAGTTTAGCACCTCATGATGTGGGGCCCCAATATGGGGCAGTGTTTGGTGTGTCTGCCTAGTGGCCCCTGAATATGGGAGCCCAGTAAGAGAAGTGGTTGGGGTGGGGACTTAGCAAACTGCCCAAAAAAAGGAACTGAGTATTTTAAATCACAACTTCAAAACTGGGTTCACATAGCACTTGTAAAGTACATTACACCAGAGGTATCAGCTTTCTGACACAGCAGTGACAAGTGGAAGATTTGGGGCTCCAACTTGGGTGCTTCTTCCTCTCGGCAGAATGAGCAGGGTTTCACTGGAGGAACCCAGTGGTGTAAGTTTGGAGGCGTGTGTCCTCCAAACTTGATTCTCTGGATCTCTAGGAGATTCTCAGACATACCATATTTGTAGTCAGGGGTCTACAGAGAAATGAAGCCAATGGAATATATATGTATGAAATTGGCTTATTTGTCTATGGATTAGATCAAGTCCCACAATCTGCAGGGTGGATTGGAAACATGAAGTCCCCAGGAGGTCAGATGGTATCATCTCATCCAAAGGGTTAGCAGACTTGAGACCCAGAAAGAGAAATGTTTTAGTTTGAGTCTCAAAATAGGAACAAAACCCCAATGTCCTAGCTTAAAGCATGTCAAACAGAAGAAATGTATCTTACTCAGGTGAGGGTCAGTCTTTTGTTCTTTTCAGACCTTCAGCTGACTGGATGAGGCTCGCTCACATTAGGGAGGGCAACCTGCTTTACTCAATCATCTACTTATCTGAATGTTAATTTCATCCAAAAACACTTTCACAGAACATGCAGAATGATGTCTGACCAAATATTTGAGCAACACATGGCCCAGTCAAGCTGACACATAAAATGAATCATCACACAGCCCATTATAAATTTATTTTCTATTTTCTAGATTAGGTTCTATGAATTTTTCTGAATCCCACTAAAATCATGACTGATACAAGTACCAATTTTATTTTAATATTTAATCTTTTATCTTCAATAATATAAGTATTATATTATATCTGTTTTCTCTGAGAAGAACTTTTATGTGGCCAATAGATTTTGTATAGCCATTTCTCATTGTTTCTTAGGTACTGTTCTTATATTGAAATTAATTTTTGATTTTACCACTATCTCAAAGTTAATTTTCTAATTTTTATGTAATAAAGTCCTTTCATAAATCTTATATCTGGTTAACATTAGAAAACTGGTCTGTAAGACTTACACTTTTTAAAATTGAAGGGTTGTTTTGCTTTTAGGTTTGTAAACACAATTTTTAGAAGCTCAATGATGTACGCAAAATACAAGAGTTCTATATATATTTATCAATGTTCGAATATTAGTATTCATTTTGGATTTATAAGGTCTGTTCTATTCTTATGGAAATATCTGGAAACCGATTTCTGATAAGTTCTTTCTGCTCTTAAATGGTTTTTATTTTATGTATGTATAGGGCTCATTCAGATTTATATATTTTTTAAAAATTTTGCTTTTTAAAATAAATTACATAATGTCATTCTTCATTCTGATGGTGAATTTAACGTTAAACTCCTTCCTGTATGTGAATTGTAGCCACTACTTGTATGTATGTGTATTTACACATATGTGTGTGTGGGTGTGTGTGTGCACATGGGTGTGGGTGTATATGTTGGTGTGGGGATGTGTGTGTATATGGTGGTAACTACATTTGAATAGTAACTCTTTAATTATCTTTTAATGTCAGCCCAGCTTTAATACTTTGTTTTTATAAACAGCATAAAGTTTTTTTAAAAGTCTTAATATTGCATTCTATACTTTAAAAGGCAACACTTATGTAATTTAATTGATTTTATTCCTTACATTTTACTATATATGTATTATTTATTTTACTTTATTATTTTCTTGTTCCCTTATAAAAATAATAAAAAAAAAGCTTTCACCAATTCACTTCTTATCTCCTTTTTTCTCATATGAGAGTTTTACTACATTTTTCTATTCCATCAAAGCTTGTGTCTTTTCTAATATTTATACACATTTCTCTAGTATCATACGACAAGAAGAAACTGACAGTTCAACAGGGAATACTTTACTCTTTTATTCTCCTTCTTATTCTATGTCCCCACTCCTTCTTTTCCTGCTCATTGTTCCCCACATTTAAAATTTTGCTGAGCTGACTTTGTATTTTAAAGTTCAGACTTTTTGTTTTTCAATGATCTTGCAGCTTCTCACATCTATTTTTAAAAATTCCTACGTAAGCCTGATATGTTTTGGATGCTTTGTCCTCTGCAAATTCCATTTTGAAATGTGGTCCCCAATGTTGGAGGTGGGGCATGCTGGGAGGTTTTAGAGTCATAGGGCGGATCCCTCATGAATGGCTTGCTGCCATTGTGGGAGTAATGAGTGAGTTCTCACTCTGAGTTGACATGACATCTGGTTGTTTAAAAGATCCTGGCACTTCCTCCTTTCTCTCTCCTGCTCTTGCCATATGACATGCTGGCTCCCTTTCACCTTCTGCCATGATCGTAGCTTCCTTAAGCCCTCACTGGAAGCAGATGCTGGTACTGTGCTTCATGTACAGCCTGCAGAACTGTGAGCAAAATAAATTTCTTTTCTTTATAAATTATCAAGTCTCAGATATTCCTTTATAGCACCAGACACTGACTGACACAAAGCCATTTATATTTCGTGTTTCGCTTTGGCAGTATTAAAACAAAAACATTTTATAACATTTCAGCAAAAACAAAGTCCAAAATCTTAGTGAAGATGTCAGTGAAGAAGTTAGGTTGAAAGCAGGTAATTCCTTTAGAATACCCAGAATCCATGTAGATCAGAACATGAAGATAGAAGGAGAGTCCTCCAAGTGAGAAGGTAGGGCAGGGTGAGTTGCAGTAGCTATCTTTAAGCAGACTGCTTGTGCACATTTCAATCCCACTTCTTCAGGGTAAATAAATGGAGCCTTAGATAGATCTTGGGCATGGTATATAATGTCAAGAGCAACAGATTTATAGCCACATAGATTTGGACTCAAATTATTCCTCTGTCACTTTTTTTCCAGGTGACACCAGGCAGTTACTAGCCTCCAGAGGTTCAGTTTCCTATCTGTGAAAAGGAAATAATAATAATAATCTCACAGGATTGCTATGACAATATATAAGACCACAGCCCTCTGAGGCAGTATCATTAGGCACCCAACTAATATGCGGATCCCTGTCTTTCTTTGGTCAGAACTATGTGTTGATATTTGCCGTAAGACAGTAAAACTAATTTGAAATTCAAACCTCACATCTCTCCTGCTGAGAAGAGGAACAATTGGAAAAATAACACCTTTTCCCTCCAGCCAGGCATGTCTGTTTCCATTTTCGGTTCAGTTTTGTCTTTGACCAGACACACATACAGAGTTGGAAGTACCTTGAACTGACAGATGTGTGTTTTGCAAAAATATTCTCTTGGCTTTCAAAGGCAGATACTTCTTGACTTACCTCTTCATAGTAAGATGTTTAAATCACTGGAGTCTTAGATTTGAACCCAAGATCTAGTCAACTACAAAATAAAACCTAAGATAGCTGAGGGACATAATTAAATTTTGATTAATCTGGTATCTTAGAGTGTCTCTAGGCAACACTAACCTCCTTACAAAACGATTTATTGCCTAACATGTCAGCTTGGGAAATACATGTTTCCAACTGAAAGAGACTTTTATAGGGTAATAGGCCCACACTCTGCCTCCAGGCAAAAAGTTTTCTAATATTGTCTCTACTAAACTCTCTCTACTTCTATTTATTTTTTTCTTTTTATAGCTCAGATTTGAATTCTTTTCTGCTGAGCATTTATTAAATAAAAGCTTATTTCTCAAATGTAATTCATCAAGGAGATTTTGGTTACCCTCCCCAAAAGTTATCTATTGAAATACTCCTTTTCTTACCATCAAAATGAAATAAACAGTACATTTTGGTTAACCTTATGGTACCTGCATTGTAGATAAGTATAAATCTTATGATTTTACTTTTTTAAAGCTTTGTATAGCATATCTTTGTATTAGCATCACCTTCCCCCATTGTCAGCTGTGTGGTCTTGCTCTAAGTATGTACTTTGGATAATCCCACATCAGGTTGTGGTGGTCCTCAAATTGTGGACCACGGAAGCATAATCAGCACCATCTGAAACGTGTTAGAGATTAAACTTTTCAAGCTCCCACTCCAGTCTGACTGAGTCTGAGACTCAGTGGTCTATATTTGAAAAGCTCTCCAGCAGAATATGATGCATGCTAAAGTTTGAGAACCACTGGGTAAGAGGGCAAATCATAATCATCCAGGGCCCATGGTTTACATTGGGTTCACTCTTGGTGTTATACAGTCTATAGGTTTGGGCAAATATTTATGGCATGTAGTCACCATTATCATCCACAGAATTTTCGCTGCCTTAAACTTCCTCTGTGCTCTGTCTTTTCACCTTTTCCTGCCTCCTCAAATACAGTTTTAAAGATTTTAAGATAAAGGAAGAGATTATAGCCTTTATATCATTCAGGCATTTCTTCAATTTATAGAAGTGTGAGACCTATTTTATAACAAATCCGGGTGAGTAGGAAGCACTTTTATAAAATAAGGGAAAAAGAGAAGGGTGAGGACGTCAGAATCCCATTTGGACATCTTTTCTTGTGAAAGGGCGCCTCCAGAAGAAAAACAGGTCATTGCTGATAAGCCTGTCACTCATAAAGAGCATCCTTCAGGGATCTCCCTGTGGGCCTGGCAGAAGTGAGAGTGATCTCTCAACTTTCTTACTGGCTTTGAGGAGCAAACACCTGAGATCTTTTAGAACTGAAATTGGGAGGTCCTTTCAGAATCCTGTCTTTATCTCCCCCCAAATCAGAGACTGATAAACAAACAATTCAGTCATCCACTGCCTGAGGCATCTCCTGTTGTTTCCGGGGTAAGACTTGGTTCAGTTCAATCCTGAAAATAGCCACATTGTTTCTTGTGGAAACTAAAATCTGACAGTCAGCTGCCTCTCAGCACAGCTCAGTTCCACATCTTAGCAGCTTCTTTGAGCCAACTGCAACAGATAATCTTCCAGACCAAAGGCCAAAGGCCCCACCTGGCAGGGATCAGATCTTAGTGAAGGAAAGGAGAAACTCGAGAAACAGCTGAGCTGAACTATTTCCTTTTAGATATAACTTTTGTTATTAGACGTGCCATTATATTTAGCCATAGTATTTCAGAAATTCTATAGACTAGGACATTGATTTCAATAGGAGCAAGGCTAAGAACTCGGTAAAACAATTAGTTTAGAACTATTTCTCAAATGGAATGTTTTCCTGACTTTCACGGTTACTTCCTATACTCGGACTACTGTCATCATTGTTTGCTTGGCTTAGTGAAAGTGTCTCCTAAATGATCTCTAGGGCTTCCAGTGGTTCCCAGACTCAGGTGACAACAAACTGTCAGTCATTTGAAGAGCAGATTCCTAGATCTTATCCCCAGAGATGCATTTTTAACAAACACCAAGGGATTTCTGTATTAGTCTATAACAGAAAGAGGTTTAATTGACTCCCAGTTCCACATGGCTGGGGAGGCCTCACAACCATGGCAGAAGGTGAAGGGGAAGCAAGACATTCTTAGATGGCAGCAGGTAAGGGGATGTGTGCAGGGGAATTCCCCTTTATAAAACCATCAGATCTCATGAGACTTATTTACTATCATGAGAATAGCATGGAAAAACTCCTCCTCCATGATTCAATTACCTGCTGCCAGGTCCCTCCCACGACACGTGGGATTTGGGAGCTACAATTCAAGATGAGATTTAAGTGGGGACACAGCCAGACCATATCAGGATCCAAACCACATTTTGATGAGCATTATTAACTCCATCTCCCTCTCTCCATTGTCTGCTTCCAGAGCACTTGTTCTATACTGCAAACCTAACCATGTCAGTCTGCTCCGAAAAAATAGTTCACAGTGCTTCAATGCCTAACAAAATAAGCCCAGGCCCTTAGCTAGCAATAGTAGATGTCTTTGTACATGTATGTAGGCCTGATTTTTTTTCCAGAAAGTAGGTAAGACAAATTATAAAAGTAGATATGTTGCAAGAAATTCAAGAAATGACAGATGTAGAAAGTTTTACATAGGAAATCACTAAGTACAAAAGATACGAAAGATGAAGCCAAGAATGAGAGTAGTACTGAGAAAGCATGGAGTGAAACACTGTACACTTGCTGTGAGTGGGCTCCAAATTTAGTTCTAAATGGTCTTGTAGAAAATTCAGAGACAGATATCGTCATTGGCTAAGTGTATCACAGTTTCCAGAAGGAGGAAATATACATGTGTGTATATAAACATATACACATATATATTGTATGTAGAGGTGTGTGTGTGTGTGTGTGTGTACATAGTTTATGAGGAGAATCATCTTCCTGAAACCAAAAAAAATGTGTTCCTGTGGGTAGTAAAGGAAATAAAAATATTTTATCTCCAAATATATTTCTTTTGCATATTTTGAGGTGGCTGTTTCAAGAGCCTGCAAACAGAAGTAACCTTGCAAAGCTGTATTTTGTCCGGGGGGAATGGAGGAGGCAGGGATTTGCATCTCTAGAGAATCTACCTTGAGCCAGGTTTTCTCTGTGACCTTCACTTCTCCCAATCTAGGAAAGATTAACTGAGTCTAATTACTTCAAAGGTCTGAAAGGAACATTTACTATCTGTTCTCTCTGAGGGCTGCTACCTATGAAGTTTATTTACATCAGAAGACCACCTTTGCTAGCCAGGCCTCATCTTCTCCCCCTACACTGCTGCCCCTTCCACCCCCATCCCCCGCCATAGCCCATAGCTTATTTTGCTACTGTCTTAGGCTGTTCTTGTGTTGCTATAAAAAAAATACCCGAGAATGGGTGGCTTATAAAGAAAAGAGGTTAAATTGGCTCACAGTTATGCAGGTTGTATATGAAGCATGGTGCCAGCATCTGCTCGGCTTCTGGGGATGCCTCAGGAAACTTTCACTCATGGCAGAAGGCGAAGCGGGAGTAGGCGTGGCATATGGCAAGAGGAGAAGTGATAGAGAAAGAGAGAGACAGACAGAGAGGAAGAGTAGGGTAAGGGGAGATATCACACATGTAAACCACCAGATTTTACCCACTATTGTGAAGACAGCACCAAGCCATGAGAAATATGCCCCCATGACCCAAATACTTCCACCAGGCCCCACCTCCAACATTGGGGATTGCATACGAACATGAGATTGGGAAGGGACGTATGTTGAAACTGTATCAGCCACCATAACCTGGTTTGCAAGGATCCAAGCACACATTCTTTTGGTTAACTCAAGATGGTATGTAAGCTTCTGAACCCCACTGGGGGACTGGGTAATCATTCTGTGGTTCTCCCCTGTGTGCATATTAATAAATGTGTATGACTTTTCTCTAATCTGCCTTATGTGAGTTGACTTTTCAGCAAAACTTTACAGGGCAAAGAAGTTTTCCCTTGGCTCCAACAGTAGACACCTTAAAATATAATGAATATCCTTATTACAAATACAGCAATCAGTTTCCTAGGGCTGTTTCACATGTCTTCACCTGTTGATCAGTGGTGTAAGGCCTGGCATAAAACTAGCATATAAAACTGACCTGAAGCACCGTTCTATAATGCTTTGGTGGAATGGGATGTTCTTCTCACCTCTGATTTAATCAAGGGATACATTTTTAAACTGTATTTTAAACCACAAAATTTAGTAGGAGTGGGGTGTGAGTTAAACAAAAATTTATTAAATTCTAACCCACAGCCATAAATAAATCTCCCTCCACTGAGCCTTAAGTAGATATTATGTAGCAATAAATTTCAGGATGTATTCAGATAAATTCCTGGAGTGCAAACCTTGTATAATGTTGTTAAAGTGTATGCAGACATAATTGAACAACCCTCGGATAACAGGATAGAATTTCCAGTCTATTGTAAAAATTGAGTAGCCTAACAGTCACAGAACTCCTGAAAAGCCCTTTTCTGAGGTGGCCCAAGGCAGTATTTCTAGGCAGGAGAAATTTTGCTCAAGAAGTAAAATTTGGTCTTCCCAAGCACGTAGAACTAATGTAACCAGTTCCGTAATTAACCTGGAACATTTGTAAAATAGATTGATGTAACTCTTTTTGAAGAATGTGGTTATCCTGATTTTGTGATGAGAAAATGAAGCTTAAGAGAAGTGAAGTAACTCTGCTAGTAAGTAACAAAGCTGGGATTCAAACCCATATCTGGTTGTCTGCAAAGCCCATCTTTTTAACTCCTACACTATACTACCTCTTTTTCAAAAACCATTTCTACCAACCCAGACTCCCATGATATTAAGGTGCATCATTAATGGAGAGAATTCATGTTAAATTTACTTGTCTAGTCCATAACCAAGTTCTCTTTATAGAATTGAAGACTGGGGAACATTAGCACAGTGTATGAGGCTTTCGTAGTTTAGCTAGTACTACTTATCCAGTCACCCCTACACATCTACTCTGGTCTCAAGTATACCAAACCACTTGCACCATACTCTTCTGCTGTATACCTCAGCATACCATAGATTCTACATACAATGCTCTCTCCTCTAATGTAACTGGCAGGCTTCTAGTCACTCTTCAAGTCTCAATTCAAACATTTCATCTAATTTTTTGCTGTAGGATAATATAGCTTATATAAAAGTAGGAGGCATATACTTGCCGGATTGTTTAATACATACCATAGGGATGGTTAATTAGCATTTTGAAGTACCCTGATAAATAACTGATAGTCTGTGAGTAGGTATTTAGCACTTCATATATTGTTATTTGAATCTATACTAAAGGATTTATAAATCAGCAAAAGGATAGTAGAATTTGCTTTTTTGTTTTTGTGAACTCAACACTTCTTAAGGTAAGTGGTAAGTTAGGACACTTTCTAAAGACCACCCACACCTACATAAAAGTAGTACAGAATAAAAACAATTGCTACATCCATAGACTAGACTAATATCATCAGTGCACCTCTTAAGTTCCAGAGCCCAGTTGGTCTTATGTCCTTCCACTTTTGGAGCCTGGTTAGTCCTGTCATCAGAAGGTATTTGTATCAACCTTCAAAGTATAACTTTCCTACAATTAAGACAGAGAGTGGTACTTGCCTAAGCCCTGAGAACAAGCTGTTTTACTGTTTTGTGCTGCTTTTTCAGTAGATGTACACACATTCAACAGAATTTGGTCTAAGATTTGCTTTCATCATAATATGCCACCTGGTGTGATGGTAGAGAGTAATGATAGTTATCAGCCCTACATATCACTCGTCACAAAAGGGATACTAGATATTTACCCAATGAGACAAACTTCACTGATTAGCCAAAATCTCTGAGACAAGTTTACAACGTCCTCTTAGTTAATCTTTCCCTGAGAATCCCAAATGGATGCACTCTATTTCTATTCCATATCCTATTATGTTTTTATCCCATTAAAGGAATGAATGTAATGTATGTTGCATTACAGCCATGTTTCTTGGCCTTTTAGTACACATAACCTATCAATGCCATATATTTTTTTGTACTTATTGAAAAAATATTAAATCTATGACTATAATGGAATACAATATTGCTTATGCTTTTTAAAAACATCCAGGCATATCTATTTCTACTTCCAACATATTCTGTTATTCATATTCTGTTCGATATCTTTTGTCTAACTTTAGAATCCCTGCTAGACTTAGACACATGTTCTTGCACACACAAACATTTCCAGATACATTTTGGTCCCCTGAGGGACACCTTATTCATGCATGTCTAGCAAATGACTAAAAATGAGTCTTATATACAAGGCAAGCAATAAATATCTGTTCAATGAATGACAGAAATAATATATAAGTATATATTCTTTGTCATAGAACTCTTCCAGTTTCATCAAGGAACAGAGAGATGATTCATAATAAAGACATTTTCAGAAGACTCAAGGAACCAGCCAATGAACCAATGTAAGTTATTTCATTGAATCAATTTGTTAGTGAGTCAGTATTCTTTCCTTGCTTTGGTTTTCTTTGTAGCCAATTGAGATCTTTGCAAAATAGTTTACATATTTTCTTCTTAGACAAATATCTGACTATATTCATATAGAATTTGCAATATTACCTATTTTGCAAACTAAAATCCTAGCCAAAACTGATGTTAACATCCTATTGCAATTTGGGTCTACCAGATATTTCCCCCCACAGGAGGGAGTCTTGCTCTGTCGCCCAGACTGGAGTACAGTGGCGTGATCTTGGCTCACTGCAAACTCCACCTCCCAGGTTCACACCATTCTCCTGCCTCAGCCTCCCTAGTAGCTGGGACTACAGGTGCCTGCCACCACGTCTGGCTAATTTTTGTAGTTTACTTAGTAGAGATGGGGTTTCACCACATTTGCCAGGCTTGTCTCGAACTCCTGAGCTTGTGATCTACCCACCTCGGCCTCCCAAAGTGCTGGGATTACAGGCGTGAGTCACCGCGCCTGGGCCAGATTATTTGTAAATAGTAAATGTTGTACAATTAATAAGCTTGCCCCATGTCTGTTATTCAGGTGACTAGGTGTAGTGTAGACAATTAGCAGGCAAAGAAAAGGTACCTGATGTCACAAGACTTGTAACTAAAACAGTCTAGGTGAGTCTGAAGAAAAGGTGGAAAGGAAAATATTAGGCTAAATGTAGGTCGTAGTACATTAGTTGAGTGATTAAAATCAAACATCTGTTATGAATGACACAAGTGAAGCCAGTAAGAGAGTTGCTATACATTTAGCGGTTTTCAAGTTTAGCTATTTTAAAAAGAGCTGATATTCAGGCTGCATCCTAGAAAAACTGTATCAGATACTCAGGATGTGACCCAGTCCTTTGTATTCTTCTTGAATTTCCCAGATGATTCCAAGATTTAGAGAACAAAGGTTGCACCTCACTGCTATGATTGAAACTGACCTAAATGAAAAACACATGACTTGGAAAAAAGCCTATGGTGGCAGCAGTAGCATATTAGAATAGCTTTGGTATCATTCCTCAGGAGGTTTAAATATCTCTTATAGCCCATACATGGGTTATGGCAGGAGCTAAGTTTTAAAACCACATTAATCAACTGCAAACTCTTTAGAGTGTATTTGTTGGTTTTAGGGTGAAAACAAATATCAGGTTTGGTATACATAGAAGGAAAGCATGGGAGCTGAATTAAACACTGCAAAGGGCATAAGAACCACCTTCCTTTTAAGGAGGGGAGGGTGGAACTTTTCTTCCAGATAGCCAGGTACAAGAGAAAACACAGCAGATGTACTTTGCATTGAATAAAGATTGCACATCCTCCCTAATCACCACCTTTCCTTTTTATGGAGTAAGTGTGAATTATTGTCAGTTTCATCATTTGTAATCAGAGGCTGAAACAGATGCTGAAGGTTTAGTTTAAAATGATATGTGTCTCTTATAACAACTTGCAATATGCTCTCCAAGGACTATTTACCTTTCACATTGCAGAAACTCGCTGCAAAGGAGTTTATTCTTAAAGGCATTTGAGGTAAATTAAGCACAATGAATGCAACTTTAGTTAGAGATAACATTTAGCAGAGTTATTATAGGGCTTACTATGTCTGCAGTGAGTGGGCATTTGCCTTAATGACTTTGTTTAACAAGCTTTCAATTCCTTGCTTATGTGATTTAAATGCTCTTATAACTATTTGCCCTTAGGAGCTTGGTACCAACTCAAGGCAATCACAATTTGTTTTGTTATTTTTAAACCAAGTTAGTATGTAAGAGAATGTATTTATAGTTTTGATATCAAGGGTAATGATACAATTCTTAAGTTTGTTGTGCATGTTACACTAGATATTAGCATCATATATTTATAATATAAAATGTATCCATCCACACACACAAGTTGCTCATTTAATACACAGAGCTAGCTGAGTGTATACAATGAATAGAAAAGTATATCAACTTCAGTTTCTAGATGAATCAGAGAAAAGCACATATTTTGAAAATGAAATACTGCAGGTACCTTTAAGAAAGTCAGAACCAAAATCAAGGTAGAACATAAAAGATTTTGTTCTGATCTATAACACTTCAGATTTGTTCATGAACACTTCAATATTTCATGAACACTTCAATAGTCTTCTAAATAGAATCAGCCCTTGGTCCTTGGGGTTTCCCACAAGACAGGGTAGACTTTTCCCTTAAAAGGGATATATACAGCCCAGAATATTGGTGGAATGTTTAATTTCTCAAGTTCTAAATACACTTTTTAGGCCATCAACCGTATAAAGTGTATATATTCCTCCTTTCCTTTCTCTTGATAAAATTGACGGACTTCAGATTATCAAGCAAACTGATCTCTTTATTATGTTGTATCAGGATTATTCTTCAAATGACATTACCAAATGTATCCCATTATTAAAGAAAATGGGTGCTTTGTTTTATTTAATAAAGCAACACTGACTGAAGAGCGGTCACAGTAGACTTACAAAAAATACGGGGTGGTATGGACTGAATTACTTCCCCCCAAAATTTATGTTTGAAACTCTAATTTTCAAAGTGACTACAATTTGAGATAAGGCCTGTGGGTGGTAATTTAGGTTAAAAGAGGTTATAAGTAGGGTCCTAATTCGAAGGAGTGGTGACTTTATGAGAAGCAGAAAGAAGGGAGAGATGTCTTTCTCGTTGAACACATGAAGAGGTCCTGTGAGCACACAATGAGAAGGCTGCCACCTACAAGCTATGAGAAGAGATCTCAGGATGAAATTTACTTTCTGGAATCTTAATCTTGGACTTCTAACCTCCAGAACTGTGAGAAATAAATGTCTGTTGTTGGACCCATCCACCATGTGGTATTTTGTTATGACTGCCCTAAGCAGTCTAAAACATGGGTGTTCTACTCTTTTCTGCCACTAGGAAAAGGACATATGAGGTTTTTGCCAATAACTCACTTCTCCCTGTGTGGTGGGTGGAGAGGTAGTTCCCAAAGAGATACGTCCATAGCATATCCTCAGAACTTGTAAATATTACCTTATATGGCAAAAGATTGACTATTATCTTACAATGGTAACTGATGTGATTCAGTTAAGAATTTTGAGATGAGGGGATTAGCTAAGATTTTCTGGTTGGGCCTTAAATGCCATTACAAGTGTCCCTGTTAGAAAAGGCAAGGTAGATAACATGGAAGAGGAGGTGGCAGTGTGGCCAGGGAGGCAGAGACTAGAGTGATACAGCTGCAAGTGAACAAACACTGATAGCCACCAGAATCTAGAAGAGGCAAAGAACTATCTTAGATTCTCCTTAATTTTGTATGCCTGGCTTCTAAAAATGTAAAATTTCTGTTTTAAGCCATTCAATTTGTGGTCATTTGTTGCAGCAGCCAGAGGAAACTAGTACACTCCACTTCAGTTTGCTCATCCATTTTCAGTGGATCCACAGTCTCTCTACATGTCTCATGTCAAATTTCTTTATAAAGCATTTAAAACTCCTAAGTTAAACCATGTGTGTGTGTGCATGTGTATACATATAAGTCTTGAGATATTTGGGAAGTCTCTGTTAGCTTTGTTGACTTCATTTAAAAATCAGTTCCTCATATTCTAAGGATGTATTGTTAGAGATATTTCCATTAAAAACAAGAATAAGGCAACGATTCTGGCTTAACCCTTATCTATAACATTATTCTAAAATTCTTCTGAATTATATGAAAATACAATAAGGATCAAAAATAAGGGATTTACCTATTAAACAAGAGGAGAAAAATAATTATGAGCAAGTGACATGAGTGTCCACTTAGACGTTAAAGTAGAACTTACCAAAAACTGTTAATATGTGAGTTCAAAAAAGAAAGCAATTAAGAATGGCTTAAACATAGTGACAGCTTTATGTCAGCTGTACTCAGCTAAAGTTAAGAAGTCATAATAAAATCTTGGTAATATAAGTTATTTAAAATTGAATTATTATAAGAACTTTAAGGGACTGGCTGTAGTGGCTCATGCCTGTAATCCCAGCACTTTGCGAGGCCGGGGCGGGCAGATCACTCGGGCCCAGGAGTTTAACACCAGCCTGGGAAACACTGGCAAAACCCTGACTCTACAAAAACTACAAAAAATAGTTGGTCATGGTGGCATGTGCCTGCAGTCCAAGTTACTTGGGAGGCTGAGGTGGAAGGATCACTTGAGCCTGAGAGGTCAAGGCTGCAGTGAGCTGTGATCTCACCACTGCTCCCCAGATTGAGCAACAGAGTGAGAATTTGTCTCAAAAGCAAAGCAAACCAAAACAAAACAA
This sequence comes from Rhinopithecus bieti, assembly GCF_001698545.2. NCBI lineage: Eukaryota > Metazoa > Chordata > Mammalia > Primates > Cercopithecidae > Rhinopithecus > Rhinopithecus bieti. Next base: position 109,329 of record NW_016822769.1, on the reverse strand, counting down.
AAAAACTATAAAACACATATAAACAAAAATTAAATTCTTATGGAATACATGTAGAAAAAGGCATGCTATATTTCTTGATGGCAAAATTATTTTTAAATCAATAAGTATCTGCCAAATTAATGGTATGGCTTAATGTAATTGTAAGCAAATCTTAGCTAGATCTATTTAGACTTTAACTAAAGATTCATTTGAAAGAATAAATAAGCCAGAAAGGCTAAGAAAAAAAGACTAATATCATAAAGATACAAATTTTTTTAAGTCAAAACTTTCTAATACTGCCTCCCAAAAAAATCAACAGATCAATGAAGCAAAATAGCCCTGTCGGTCATAGTAATTTTATGTTAAGGGGACATATCAACTATTATTAGTGAATGGGAGGGCTATTCATCAAATGATTGGGAACATTAGATGATTATTTTGAAAATTATAAAGTTTAATTTTTAGCATATAACAAAATAAATTCTGGATACACTGAAAAGTTAATATCAAAGATAACATTTTAAATACTATTTATAATTTATATGAACATTCTTCTGAGCTCTGAATTGAGAAAGACTTCTCAAACATACAATATTTAGTTTAAAAAAATCCATAATAAAACATTTTATATTTTACTACATAAAATCATAATCATAAAAGTCTAACATTTGTATTCATAAAAACATTGATGAACAAAATTAAAAGGCAATCTTAAGAGAATATTTGCTATGAACATGATGGATATAGATTTTATCATTAATTACATAATGCAGATGTTATTTTTTTCTGTGTTAATTTCTATTTCCAGTTGCTGTCACTTCACCTAAATATTCAACCATGAATCTTGAAGTCTTCGGGGTAGAAGGGAAATGTTCTACACAGGAAGGATATGTACATCCCTTCTGGCTCAAGGCATTGTGGGGATGAGGAAGAAGATGCAAGCAGAGAAGGAAAATAGACTTGAGTTATTGATCACCATCTCCCACCCTGTTTTCATTTCTTTTGAGCTTGCATTTTGGGGAACTGATTTTAAAAACATCCAAGAGTTATGGAGTAGGCTGTCTGGAGAGTGGCTTGCCTCACTATGTACTCATAGGGGGCTAGTAATGACAATATTCTAGAAGATGTATATGTGGCATCCATCATGGTACTGGAGTGATGGCCTAAAGCTGTCACTTGATGCTGAGATAGACTCTCAGGAAGTGCCCCTGGTCCCAGCAGCCTCTGTATGTCAAGCCAGGGACCCAGAGGTGCCAGTGTGTCTATTAAGAGGGCAGAGTGGGGCTTGAATGTAGGTGAAGTGACCACGGTGGGCAGGGATGTAGAAACCAGCGGCAAGTGGCCAGAACCGAGGACTCCAGTGAAGGGTGCCAGCACGTGAAGCTTAAATTGCTAAAGGGGACTCAATCATAGTCAGAAGTCTCCCATCCTGGGAATCAATAGCCCAACCACTCGGCAGTGAAGACAAGAGGATCCTGAGAGGTCAGGTCAATCTGAGGACCCCAGGCTCTCCAAAGCTCTATGATCATAGGAAATGGAGATGGTAGAGAGCACAGAAAGGAAAATAGCCTGTGAGGATCAGAGGATTTGCAGGTTACATGAGGGGCTTGCAATCTCTTCTTATACCTGTAACATGAGCAAATTTCTGACTTAACTCCAGGTGTTGCCTATCTGTATATTTCTAAAAACTGAAGCATTCTTCTGGAAAGTGAATCACTGAGGGTGTGGAGTGAGGATAGACCCTTTAGGATTATGCTCTCCCTTCTTTTCTCATCTATTCCTTCTTTTTTACATATCCCTTGTTCAAGAAGCAAAGACCTTTCCATTCTGTTTGTCATATCTTCCTATGCTATGGTCACAAGCCTCTTGGATTCGTTCTCTTTTCAGAGGGGAGAGTCTCTCCAAATTCCATTAAATAAACACTTTTTCTACAACCTCCAGGTGTACCTCTCTACCTGGGAGCTGTGGTATGACGTGGAAATAGAAATCTCTGAGGATGAAAATTGTTTGCTTTACTATCTTCTAAATATTATCTAGTAAAAAGTCTTAAATAGCTCATGCAACTGATAAGAAAATTGAGAAAAGACCAAATAAGAAATTCACAACAGAAAAAATAAATTTATTAAATAACATTTAAGTTCACAAGTAATCAAAGATACACATTTAAAAACACAAAGCCTTATTAAATCGACAATTAAGAGAGTTCCCAATGTTTGAGAGAGTGCTCTAAAAGAGGATTTTTTTTTTTAAATCATGCTGTGGGTAATGTAAATTTGCTTTGAGCTTTCATAAAGTAATTTGGCTATACGTTTTTGTATTCTTCAAATGATCTTCTTAGATCACATGCTTCTTATGATTAGAAAAGACAATAAATATGGCTTTAAACAAAGTTAAGCATCTCTCCTTGGCATTCATCACTGCTGACTGTAGTAGCCTCTGTGGGGTTGGTGAGACATCCACCTGGCATTTCCTATAGTGCTTATCTACATTCACCAGACGTGTATATCAGTAACTGTTGGCAGGCAGCCAAAGTGACAGGGCTGTTGTGCTAGGAGTTTTAAGTAGCTTTAATTTTCTGTTTCAACTGAAATTCTATGTAGACTTTTTCAAACATATGTAATTATTCAAACACAAATCAAAGCATTAAATTAAAATACAAATAGTAAAATTATTTTTCAAAGAAAAGTTAGCACATGAATGGTTAACAAATCCTTAAGAGATACAGCAATGTGTTGCACATATACAAGTTCATGGAGCAAATTTAATACAATAACCTAATAATAACAGTGACATAAAACTGTATCAAAATGAAGATGAAATCTCAGATTAAGGTGGCAAATGTTCAACTGAATCACTGTCTCCTCTGACAGGTGACTTCCTAGGGACTGCATTAACACTCAGAAAAGCAAGCAACTGTCCCTTCAATTCCATGATGGCATTTTCACTAGGAAATTGGTACAAAGTTACCATCATATACACAAAGAATAAAGGATTCAGAAAGACCAAAAGCCAGAAAAAGTATTATCTTCATACCGTTTAACTTTTCCCAGAAAAATTACATATAGGCCAGGCGCGGTGGCTCAAGCCTGTAATCCCAGCACTGGGAGGCCGAGATGGGCGGATCACGAGGTCAGGAGATCGAGACCATCCTGGCTAACACGGTGAAACCCCATCTCTACTAAAAAATACAAAGAACTAGCCGGGAAAGGTGGTGGGCGCCTGTAGTCCCAGCTACTCCGGAGGCTGAGCCAGGAGAATGGCGTAAACCCGGGAGGCAGAGCTTGCAGTGAGCTGAGGATCCGGCAACTGCACTCCAGCCCCCAGGCGACAGAGCGACGACTCCGTCTCAAAAAAAAAAAAAAAAAAAAACAAAAGAAAATTACATACTATGTAGCCGGCCGGGCAGGCACGGCCATATATATATAATATATATATATATTATATCCCTAACCTAACCCCTATTTTAGTTCTGATATATACAGAAGAAATATATACTATATATATATAAATGTATTATAAGTATATATAAATGTTTTCCCTTGGCCCTTGTTATACAGGTGATAAAAAGAGCCTAAGAAAAAGGAGTGTATATTTATCTGCTTTGTAAAATGGGATTAAGAGAACTATTTTCCAAAGCTAGATTCCTCTAAGCTAAATGAAAACTATTCTTTCCTCTCAGTTCTATGTTTTTCTAAAACACATTAAAATCTTTGGTTCTATAGTGTAAGATTTTACTGAAGTAGAGAGTGAGACTGGAAAAAATATTGTTTTCCAACTTAAGAAATATTCACAGTGAATCCCTTATGCACAGGAGTAGCAGTGCAGAATGTTAGATATCATGTCAACACCTTTATTTCACAGGTGAGAGCTCAGAGGCTCTGAAAGCACAAGACACTCTGTGGAGGTCATGCTGTTAGTCTGTGCCAAGACAAGATCTTGCTTCTCTGACTGTAGCTCATTCAATTGCATCACCAGCCTGGTGATATTTACTATGTAGCAAGGACAATGTCTTTCCCTCAATTTTCCAGATCACCAAGCAATGATGTGCATGTTATACATGACATTAAATTTAAGACGGATCTAATGAAGCAGAAGTTTAAAGTGCATGGATAGTGTGCAGGCAAATATGCTCCTCTCCTGGTGTCACCATTTCTCTTTCCTGTCTTAAGTCCAATGATTTGCTACAGTATCTGTTACTTGAAGAATCTGATGCTGTTTGCTACTTTACAACTTATATAAGCTTCTTGTGTAATTTTATGGAATGAGATTTTGGATGATAAAACATTTCAAATGAATGCAAACCTTTGTGATGTTTTGTCAGCACACATCACTTAATATCTAGTATCATATGAGGTAATATATGTAAAAGGGCTTAATTCAGACGATATATGTAAAGAGCTTAGCTTAACTCATTGCCTGCAGAACAGACATAAATCCAGCTGATCACATGTCAATGATTTTACTTTATAACTCTGATTCTTCTTCTAGTAGTCCTGGACTTGAGACTCTTCCATATATTATAACCCAGAACAGGAGTTCTTACTTTTATAACTTCAGGAGAGCGGGGAGATTGGTTTATTTTACTGCTGATACATCCCAAACACCTAGAACAGTATCAGGCACAGAATAGACTCAAAGACATAATTCTCAATGAATACATGGATGAATGTAAACAGGGGAATGATACAGTAATGTGAGTTGTGAGCCCTGCTCTGAGACTTGAAGCCCAAGCTCACAGAAAAAGCTGCTGCCCAGATTGACAGAGACGGAACTTATTACATATTACTTATTACGTAGATGGAACTTACTACAACAAGGCTGATCAAGAAACAGCTTGCGAGGAATGTTTTCTTTTACAATGTTAGGGTAATGCAGGAAGATGAGAAGTATCAGTAAGGATTTCTATGACATTGCTTCCATTACAGGAATTCTTCAATTCCTGCTCCAATCTGGAAGACTCCAATCTGGAAGACTTGTCATATATTTTGGGCTGAAGTTTTTTTTTTTTTTTTTTTTTAATTTCATGGATACTGTTTCAAGAACTGAATAACAATGTCTCAAACCCAATGACAGACCTTGGACAATTTTTCCATTAGCCAGCATTCTTTTTTTCTTTTCTTTTCTTTCCTTTCCTTTCTTTTCTTTTATTGATTTTTTTTTTTTTTTTTTTTTTTTTTTACGTTTACAGGAAGTATTTGAGGCATGGAGATACTGTACTGTCTTTTTAAAACTGTATTTAATTTAACAATGTGAATCCAATTATTTAAAAATAAACTTTAGTGAGTAATAATTCCAGATCTTTGCCTTAAGGTGATTTGAAAAGTAATAACTAGATTTGTCGGAGGCGTCAGAACAGAGCAACTCCATCTTGAACAGGCCAGGTAAAATGTGGCTGAGACCTGCTGGTCTCAGCAAGTCTATTCTTAGTCAAAAGATGTTTATGGTTAAGAGAACAGAAATAGACCCAGGACTTAACAGATTCAAGAAATGTCCTGATGTCCCAGTATCTTAAGAACAAAACCATTCCCAGTTTAAGAATAAGTTTCAATTTAAATACAGATTCTTGGAAAAGATGGTGGTTACACAAAGATTAGCAGTCCTTTATCACAAATCCTTGTAGTAGAGCACATCTCCCCATGATTTTGTTATCTTATATATAAGCAAGCATTTTACCTAAGGTGGGCGCATACCTCCTCTTACTTTTGGGAGCGCCCCAGTCTGTCTCTGGAGTAGCCACTCTTTCATTCATTTACTTTCTTAATAAACTTGCTTTCACTTTACTCTGTGAACTCACCTCGAATTCTTTCTTGTATAAAATCCAGGAACTCTCTCTTAAGGTCTGGATCGGGGCCCCTTTCTGGTAGCAGATTTACTAAATTAATCTGCATTTTTGAAATTAAATAAAAACCTCTTATAAACTGGTGTTATTAAAAAGATGCTTCTTTTGTTTTGTTTTGAGATGGACATTCGCTCTTGTCTCCCAGGCTGTAGTGCAATGGCATGATCTTGCCTCACTGCAACCTCCACCTCCTGGGTTCAGGCAGTTCTCCTACTTCAGCCTCCTGAGTAGCTGGTACATACAGGGCCACTAAGCCCGGCTAATTTTTTTGTTTGTTTGTTTTGTATTTTTAGTGGAGACGGGCTTTCACCATTTTGGCCAATCTGGTCTTGAACTCCTGACCCTCAGGTGATCCGCCTGCCTCGGCCTCTCAACGTGCTAGGATTACAGGCGTGAGCCACTGCGCCCAACCAGAAGAAATTTCTAATTTCACTATATGTTTCTGAACGCTACTTTTGGTGAGCATGTGATCTATGTTATGGATTTTAATAAAAGATAATGTTGTATTCAGCAATGCTGCCCAGGAAAATATAATGTGAGCTGCAAATGCCACTATATCATTTTAAATTTTCTACTAGACGCGTTAAGACAAGATGAAATTCATTTTGATAATTTATTTAACCCAAATATTATTTCAGCATGTAATTAATGTAACAACAATCAATGAGATATTTTACTTTTTTTGTACTAAGTCTTCAAAATCTCAGTTTGAACAAGCCACATTTCAACTGCTCAAAAGAAACATGTGGCTGGTGCCTGTCAATACAAATAGCATAGGTCAGGAGTTTAAACGGTTTTGGAATCAGACAGTTCTGAATGTAAATCCTTGTTCAACATTTACTAACTATGAGACATTGAAGAAATTTAAAGCTTCCAAGTATGAGTTTTAGCAACTAGGAAATAGGGATAATTTATAAATTGAACATTTTAGAAATAATATATATGAACCATTTCCTACCATGTTAAGAACTCAGAAACTATTACTTCCTGAGGAAACTAAGGTTTCAGTGTTCAGAACATAATTTCTATTAAAGGTGGCTGCTATTAGCAACATGTAAACCTTTGAAACTTCAGAAAAATTCTCTTAGTTTAACTTTCTTCACTGAGTAACCAATATTACCTTGACATGTGGAAAGAAGTTCATGATTGTGGAACATCTGAAAGGTGACCTCTTTAGCACACAATAAGATAATATTTTTGTCACATAGTGTTAAATGTGCATTAATCATGAGGCAGCTCACCTTCCTCATTATAAATCACACATGAAACATGACAGGTGATATTCTCATTTTAGTGGTATTATCTCTATTAAAAGCCACATAATGCCTTGGTAATAAGAAAATTTATTCTGGAATAAATTAAAACATTTCTATGCACTCTGAAAATTAATTTCCTTTTGTTTCAATTCACATTCATACCCCGATCATTCCAGTCTAGATGTATAAGCTTGACTTATTCTGGTCACCATTAAGAATATCCTCAAGGAGACCAATTTTGGTTCCTCTGAAAGAATAATATAAATTTACATTTCTGGAAATGGTGTGAACAGACCCTGGAGAATAAGATGCTGAAGGTGTAGTTTTACAACATATTAGAAAAAGAAAATGCATTTTCTTGTCATACTTAAGTACCAGTTGGCTTGGGCTGCATCACAGAATGGTAAAGTAGTCAATAAAATTGAATATTGCATGATACTTTTTAAACTTTGCAAAGTGCTTTAATGCTAATAATCTCAATGAGAAAAAATATGGAGATATACATTAACTGAATTGTAGTAAAACTTGCTTGTTTGGGCTGCAGTAGGCAGATAGATGAATAAACAGGGGAGAAGTTTCTATGAGCATGTAAAGGAAAATGACAGATTGTAGAAAGGTTTATGATTGTTATGCAGTGATAATTCAGAGGAAAATAGGTTTTAAAAATGATTTTTGTCAGATACAGCTAAAGGAAATTAAAAGTCAACAAACTGGGTATTAAAATGGAGATCTCTTTGATATACTGATTTCCTTACACAATGGCGTACTACTCAACCATAAAAAAGAATAAGATTTGTCATTTGTAACAACATGGATGGAACTGGGGGTCATTATGCTTAGTGAAATAAACCAGGTACAGAAAGATAAACATCATGTTTTCTCACTTATTTGTGGGATCTGAAAATCAAAACAACGGAGCTCATGGAGATAGAGTAGAATGATGCATACCAGAGGCTGTTAAGGATGGTGAAGGGGTCGGGAGAGGTGGGGATGGGTTACTGAGTATGATGGTTATTAGAGGCTCTTAAGGGTGGTGAGTGGGGGTGGGGAGAGGTGGGGATGGGTTACTGAGTACAAACAAAAAATAGAAAGAATGAGTGAGACCTAGTATTTGATAACACAACAGGGTGAGTATAATCAGTAATAATTTTATTATACATTTTATTATTATTATTATCATTTGAGGCAGAGTCTCACTCTGTCATCCAGGATGGAGAGCAGTGGCAGGATCTTGTCTCACTGTAACCTTCACCTCCCGGGTTTAGGCAGTTCTCCCTGCCTCAGCCTCCTGAGTAGCTGGGATTACAGGCGCCCACCACCACACCCAGCTAATTTTTGTATTTTTTAGTAGAGACAGGATTTCACCATGTTGGCCAGGCTGGTCTTGAACTCCTGACCTCAGGTAATCTGCTCGCCTCGACCTCCTAAAGTACTGGGATTACAGGCATGAGCCACTGCAACTGGCCAATTTTATTATACATTTAAAAATAACTGAAATAGTATAATTGGATTGTTTGGAACACAAATGGCAAATGCTTGAGGGGATGGATACCCTATTTTACATGGTGCGATTATTACAGATATTACAGACCTTGAATATCTGTATCAAAGCATCTCATACACTCCATAAATTATGCACCTACTATCTACGCACAAAAATTTAAAAAAAGCTTTAAAATGGAGACCTACATTTTGAACGCTGCATTGAAACTTAATCTTAGGAACTTTCTCTTTAACTGGATGAGAAATTATTATAGAGTCATAGAATTAGTTCAAATCCTGGACTATCCCATCTTACTCACTTCATAGGTGAGTGACTTATCCATAAACAAAGTGATAGCTAGGGGCAGAGGGACTGGAATCCAAGTAATAATGTGATATTTAATCCAAGACTTCTTTTATGGCAGAAAGTTACTTCTAAGGAAAGTGATCCACAGGCTGGGGAGGGACATAGATGAATATAGCAAGCGGAGTATTTCCTGACATTTTATTCCCTTTGGCTCAATGTGTTCACACATGATGAAGTAAAGAAAATAATTAAATTATATGTTATTATGTACTAGAGAGTTCCAAACTGAGCCATAAAAATGATGGATATTTTGGTGGGGAAGATGTGTGCTTTATTCAAATAATTATTTAAATTCTGTGCTTTATTTTGACTAGAGAATGCATTGTAATATTTTCAGTTTGACTGTCATTTTCAATTGTTTTGTTATTCATGGATCATGGGCAGAGGAAGAAAAGTTGTCACTACTGAAGCATTTCTAGGGATTTCTTCTGGGCAATTAAGCAACCGTTTCCCCTCATGAATTGCTACAGAGTCACAATGCCTAGGAAATGGATCAGATGAACACTGGTTAAGAAAATAACCAGCTGGCATTTTGAATGTCCTATAGGGAATATGACTCTCTATTATTACTACTTCATTCTGGGGATTTGCAGATATATGAATGCCTTGTAAAAGAATTTGCAGAAGTGAGTTTTCACACGTTGCCTTGAGATGTAAGGATTCTTCCTGGTTCTACTCCAGGGACCTTGATGTTCCTGTTGCCCCACTCCCTGTGGCCCCACTGTGCTTCCTGTACCCAGGAATCAGTCCAAGGTACAGGGAGTTTATTTTTCTGAAGTAAATGACAAGTGAATGTAGAAAAGTTTCAGTGCCTTAAAACTAAGAAAGAGTAATTTTGAAACAAAAGTAAAAATGCATATATGCCCAAAAGTACAAAAAAGAAAAGCCGTAGAGAGAACTGTTATCTAATTCTTAAAACTGTGCAATGAAAATTTTGGTGGTAATTTTGATTCTACTGATAGCACAATCAAGGAAGATATTGGTAACTGAAGTGATGTAAATGTCTGTAAGACAACCAGCATTGTTCATCTTCAGCAGAACAAGTAATAAAATGGAAATGTTTTGGCGTTCATAAGAAATTACTTTATAATTTTTCCTAAGAGAAACAGCACTCACCAAATGTTCTTTTCTTATGTATGTGGCATTGCCTCTATCAGCAACCATTTCTTCTATTATTCTTGAGAATACTTCTGATCTCATATTCTCCGTTGTATACTTCATCTTCAATAATGCTTTTAAAATACCTTCTAAACTCTCCTTTTGATTAGTAGAGCTAGTTTTGGTCAAAATTAAATCTAAGTTGTCAACATCTCTTTGTGGCAATCTTTTGCCTTATTAAACTTTAAGACTGGGTTAGTAAGTCTTCTTGTTGATTTAGCCCTTCCCAGGATTCTGGGACTTCTTGCCTGTAAAGAAAAAGGAAATATTAGAGTATCAGTCAAGAGCTCTTTGTCCTACTGCATTTGGGCTGCAATAACAAAATTCTGAGTGGGTAATTTATTTAAAACATGGAATTTATTAGAGTTCTAGAGGCTAGAAAATCTAATATCAAAGTGCTGGCAGATTTGGTGTCTGATAAGTACCCGCTTTCTGTTTCTTAGATAGCACCTTGTTGCTGCATCCCCACATGCGAAGGGACAAAGAAGCTCCCTTCAACCTCTTTTATAAGAGCACAAATTCCATCCATGAGGGTGAAACTCTTATGACTTAATCCCTTCCCAAAGGTCCCACCTCTTAATACCATCAAATTGAGTATTAGGTTCCAACATGAATTTTGGAATGATACCAACATTCAGACCGTAGCATTCATTAAAGTCATTACCAAGCCTGTTTAATTATTTTCCCAATTCTAGTTACTGAGTGTGTCAAAAGCTGGCTAACTGCTTATCAAATGCATTTTCTTCTTTGAGAGAACACATCTAGGCCACAGTTCCCATTATCCATGGCATGGCCAAGTTTCACTTCCCAGTTAGTTTCAGCTATACCACTTAGATCTGGCCAATGGAGTGTGATTGAAGAGATCAGTGTGTCGCTTTCATGCCTGGCCCATGAAAATCTCTTACTTATGACCCCTTCATTTAATTTCCCCCCTCTTGGCTGTTGTGTGCAGATGGGCATGACAACCTTGAAATCCCCATGATAAACCTGACAGTATTTTAAGATGCAAAGAATGTGGTTTCTTAATTATTGCTTGAAGGTGAGATATTCATCAATCAGAAACACTCATTTTCAACTTGAGTGACAAAGTTTTCTTAAAAATTAAAAAAAACAACACTAATAGTTGGTACTTTATCTATTGCAGTGGCTATAATTACTTTATGTAATACTGTGAAATACACACTCCTGCAATAAATTCCAATCCTGATAACTTAATCCCTGCCCTGTCTCTGTTTACTGGACGTAAATTTCAATTGCTCTGTAGGGCTCTAACTTTCCTCTTAGTCCTTCCAGAAATTAGTCTTTGCTGTGAAAACCTGTTCCGCATGCCAGTGTATTGTATAGACCTAGTTCTAGTGTTAGGACCAGACAAGAACTAGGTGCTCTCTTCTTCCTTAAACACAGACTTCAGCTAGTCTTTAGAGAGCTGCTGTACACTCTGCCCTCCAGATTGCTTTTACCATGTTCCTGACTCTAGAGTCAGCATGCCCAGCTTTGGTTATGGCCAATAAGCATTTTACATTTTTAAGGTTTCCCTGCTGTAAGAGAAATAGATTCTATGTTGCGCTTTAAAATTAGACTGGCAAAATTATTTATTTTAACTAAAAAAAATAAGATATACAAGGAAGAAAGTCAACATGAAGGAGCCTTGGTAATCCCAGCACTTGGGGAGGGCCGGGGGAGGCTGGGCGATCATGAGGTCAAGAGATCGGGAACCATCCTGGGCAACAGGGGGGTGAAACCCCGTCTCTACTAAAAAATACAAAAAAACTAGCCGGCATGCGTGGTGGCACCTGGTAGCCCAGCTACTCGGGGAGGCTGGGAGCAGAGGAACGGGCGTAAACCCAGGAGGCTGGAGCTCTGCAGTGAGCCGAGATCCGCCATGCCACTCCAGGCCGGGCAACAGAGCGAGACTCTGTCTCAAAAAAAAAAAAAAAAAAAAAAAAAAAAGTCAACATGAAAAGGAAAACTACACGTTTTAAAGATGATTTGAATGCATTGTGATATGTTTAAATGAAATAATACATCACCCATTTGGATTATCCTGGATAGCTTCATGGTACAGGGGAACAGAAGAGAACTGTGGGCAGGTTTGCTTCCAAAAGATCAAAGATAGGGTTTGTTTTCCCAAATTACTTGTCAGGTAAGTCACTAACTCAGCCAGGGTGGAGTCATTAAAAAGGCAAAGAGAATCCAGCAGTTTACACTAACCCACTCCATCCACATGGCAGGGACATACTATGAAGGCAGAAAAAAGAGTTACCTCTAACAGATAAAAAGTTTGAAAGAATTGTGTTATGAGTGAGATAGATATCAATGAACGTTTTGAGATTAAAAATATATGTAAATATTTTCTGAGGGGTCTCCATTTTGTTTTATTCAGATTTAAAGCCTAACTTCAATGCCTTTACAGTCTCAAACTCAGTTGTGGACATTTATCTTCACACTAAATTTTCTCCTTAAATGCCTTTGAAAGTTGTTCCTGTGCTTTCATTATAATTTTGTCCAGATGGAAACCCCGAGTATCTGGGGCCTACAATTTTTAAAACTTTTTTCCAAGCTTTATTGACATATAACTGGACAAATAAGAAATGTAGGCCAGGTGCAGTGGCTCAGTCCTGTAAATCCCCAGCAGCTTTGGCGAGGCTGATGTGCGGTGATCACTGAGGTTCAGGAGTTCAAGACCAGCCCGTGGCCAACATGATGAAACCCCCATCTCTACTAAAAGTACAAAAATTAGTTGGGGTGGTGGCACATGCCTGTAATCCAGCTACTCAGGAGGCTGAGGCAGGAGAATTGCTTGAACCCAGGATGTGAAGGTGGCAGTGAGCCGATATTACACCATTGCACTCTAGCCTAGGCAACAAGAGTGAGACTCTGTCTCAAAAAAAAAAAAAAAAAAAAAAAAAAGAATTGTATATATTTACAGTATACAACATATTTTGATACACAAATACTTTGTGAAGTGATTATCACAATCAAGCTAATTAACATATCCATCACCTCACATAGTTATTGTGTGTTTGTGTGTGTGGTGAGAACATTTAAGATCTGTTCTGTTAGCAAATTTCAAGTATACAATACAATATTATTAATTATACATTATAATTAATTATTCTCCATACTATACATTACCTCTCCGTAACTTACTCATCCTGAATAACTGAGACTTTATATTCTTTGAAGCACACTGAGACTTTGTATTCTTTGGAGCCCATCTCCCCTTTGCCTCCATCCTTATGCCCTGGCAATCACCATTCTATTCTCTGCTTTTAGGAGTAACTTTTTCAGATTCCATGTACAAGTGAGGTAATGAAGTATTTGCCTTTCTGTGCCTGAATTATTTCACTTAGTGTAATGTCCTCCAAGTTTATCCGTGTTGTTGAAAATGTCAGGATCTCCTTCCATTTAAAGGCTGATTAGTATTCCATTGCATGTATATATATATATATACACCATATTTTCTTTCTTCTTCTGTTGGTGGATACTGAAGTTGTTTGCATATCTTGGCTATTGTGAATAGTGGAATGAACATGAGTGTGCAGATATCTCTTCAAGATAATGACTTTGTTTTCTTTGAATATATTCCCAGAAACAGTATTTCTAGACAATATGGTGGTCATATTTTTAATTTTTTGAGGATTCTCCATGTTGTTTTAAATAATAGCTGTACTAGTTTACATTTCTACAAATAGTATGTGAGCATTCCCTTTTCTTCACATCACAATGTTTATTTATTCATTGCTAATGACTACATGCAAACAGTATAACAAATATAAATAATAAACTATAAACTTCTGAATATTCTAAAGTTCTTACCATCTAAGTTCAGTTTTATAACTCCCTTATGCTTAATCTTCATTACATAAACACTGTAATCCCAGCTTTTTGGGAGACCAAGGCGGGCAGATCACAAGATCAGGAGATTGAGACCATCCTGGCTAACATGGTTGAAACCCCATCTCTACTAAAAACACAAAAAATCAGCCGGTCATGGTGGTGGGCGCCTGTAGTCCCAGCTACCCGGGAGGCTGAGTCAGGAGAATGATGTGAACCTAGGAGGAGGAGTTTGCAGTAAGCTGAGATCACACCACTACAGTCCAGCCTGGGTGACAGAGCGACACTCCGTCTCAAAAAAATAAATAAATAAATAAAGAGTTATTGTAATGATATCTATAGCCTATGAAGATGGAATCAGGACAACTTCCATATGCCCATAATTAGTATGCATTTAAATGGAAGAGGCTTTCTTCATTTTCAAACCCTTAATATGACAAATTTGTCCTTGATTTTCATCAGCATCACAGATTTGATCAGTTCTTTATGTTAACAAGCAAATCTCTTCCAAGCTGTAGGTTTGTTTAACACGCTGTAGGTTTATTTAACTTCCCATAGCTGTATTTTACTCAAGAATATAATTACATTTCATCACAAAAATGACTGCTCTGATAGTTCTCTGTATGGCCAACAGGAAATGTAACATTACTGAAAGGGTTTATAGTTACAAAAAAATAGCTAAGGAACAACTATTTTCAGGTGGAGTATCACTTTTACTGCTCCCGGGCCAAACATAAAAACTGATCAGTGAAGGGTCCATCAGCAGTATTTAAAAAAGAAAAAATACTGAGCTGCGATGCCTGTGTAGCTCTGAGATTCAGTCATTATGCAGAATAACCTTCTAGATGTTCAGACCACCACAGGCCAGATAGTATGGTGATACGTCTTCAAAGTGGCGAGATGGCCAGAGCAAACTACTGCCATGTGCTGAAGCCAGGGTACAGTAACCTTAGTCTTTGGGCAATGAATCCTGTAGATGACACAGAGTTATTGTGGAAAAAAATTAGCAAATTTTGGGGTGTATTAAACAGTTTCTGTGTGCTAAATAATTAGAATGAGACGTGTGCGTTTGCTTTCAAAAGAATGCCTATCTTAGATTAATCAATACATTTGTACTTTTTTACAGCTATTACCACTTATAATACATTTTGATATTATGCTTTTCTACAATCAAGCAGTTCTACAATCCAGCTGTTACACGTGATGCTCTGCAACTGTTTCATGTGAAAAAGCAAAATGGAGTCTCCATTCTTAAAGGTAATTATTATTTTTTC
Organism: Rhinopithecus bieti; assembly: GCF_001698545.2. NCBI lineage: Eukaryota > Metazoa > Chordata > Mammalia > Primates > Cercopithecidae > Rhinopithecus > Rhinopithecus bieti. The sequence goes on along the minus strand of NW_016822769.1, from coordinate 94,137 downwards.
TAACTTTCAGCATGCTGTTCATCACTAATTCTTTCACATGCATTGAACAGGTTAACACTCAGTGTAACAAAAGTGTATTTTTCTTTGGAGGTGGTGGCTGAGAAAGCATCATTAAATTGGGTTTGAAAGCACTAGAAAAGAAATTCCCTTTACAATTCCAGGCCAACTGTGAACCAACCTGTCTGATTATGTTTGAGTCTGCAAGAAGTAGGTGTGTCTGTTTGGGACAACCTCCAGCTAGAGAAAAACTGCATTAGAACTCTCCAAAGATCCTCAAGTGGTGATTCTCCATCTTGGCTGCATATTTGAATCACCTTAGAAGTGTTTAAACCACTGGATGCTCTGGCTGCATGCTAGGTGAATTAAATCAAAAGCTCGGGGTAGATTCAGGGTTAATAATCCTTATAACGTCCAGGTTATTTCAGTGTGTTCCCAAGGCTGATGTTGGCATTTCTGAGGGTCTTACAGAAATTGGGGTGGCACATTACATTACATTGTGCAGGTGCCTGATACGCCTTTCAAACTGAAAACAAGTTAAAAAAATGTCACATCTGTAGCCAGTTACTCAGTTATCTCATCTCTCAGGGGACATGCTAACAGCATTTATTGATTTGGCAAGATAAATTGTTATGGCCCCTGGGGAAATATTAAGCACATCTCAGCCTCACTATATTTGCATTATTATTTTACCTAGGCTTAATGTCAAACATACTTCCCTTATTTTACCCTAAATCAGCCTGGTCTAAGTCTGCTTTTGCATGGAATATGGTCTTATTTTTAGGCTTTTTATAACAACCTTATTGAACTATTGCATGAGCACTGTGTGCAGTTACCTCATTGCATGTATCTGAGTGTGTTGTTTTTCTCCCATGTTTTTTGCAATTATTTCAATGCAGTATAATTCAGTTGCTGGGCAGATGTCCCTGCAGAAGTATTTTTGTGTGTGTAAGGTTGTGATGGCCTTTGTGTAAGTTGTGTGTTTGCAGTCTTTTGTGTTAGACTTTGTTATCAGGCATACAAGAACAAAAACCTTCTTTTCATGGCCTTGCCAGGCATTATTGGTCTGATTTTTTAAAAGAATTTGTGACACTATTTTGATTTTGACAATTTCACATATATATGTGTGTGTATGTGCATATTTATTATATGCAATATGTGAGATACAGCATATATATGATATATACAAGTATACATATATTACACATCGATATATACACACATATGTGTATATATAGTATATTTAAACACATTTCTGTATATATATACATATATTCATTTATTTATATATGTACATTTATAACAATACATTATACATACACTATAGCAATACCTGAGAGGAACTAAATAGTCTTAATCAATTGAAAAATAAAGAATAAAAATGGAATGCTATAAGCCAGGCATGGTGGCTCACACCTATAATCTCAGCACTTTGGGAGGACGAGGTGATAGGATTGCTTGAACCTGGGCATTCAAGGCCAACCTGAGCAACATAGCAAGACCTTGTCTCTGAAAAAAAACCAAAAAAGTTAGCTGGGTGTGGTGGTATGTGCCTGTAGTCCAAGCTACTCAGAAGACTGAGACAGGAGGATCCCTTGAGCCCAGGAGGTCAAAGTTGCAGTGAGCTATGATCATGCCACTATACTCTAGCCTGGGTGACAGAGTGAGACCCTGTCTCAAAAAAAGAAATAAAAGAAAACGAAGGCTCTAACAATGTCTTTATTGTTGATAAACACAGTAGAAGAATACAGCTTTGTGTGAGAAACCAAAGGGTCACATAACTGAATCCAGAATTAGAATTATGCAGATGTATCCATCCAGCTACAAGCAAATCTGGCTCTGGGGAGATCAAGCTCCAGCAGAGAATGTACTGGCCCTGGAGAAACAGTGTGGAACTCAAGCCTTCTGTGGGTAGGCTGCTTCCCAAAGAAAGAGAAAAGTAGGAGCCGAGATGAGCATGCCAAATTTAGTATATACAAATTTACATATGGATGTAATTATTTTGTAATATATGTATAATTATACTACATACAATATCATATTAATATTATTAACATATATGTAATTATAAATAAATATGATGCTATGGTGGGTCAACCTAGTAAAAAATAAATTCTTGAGAAATTAGTTATTTTAATTTTCAAACCAAATTATTAGGATATAAGACAAAGCTTAACCTTTAGACAAATGGCCATGGTAACAATCCTGCTCCCCAAAACTAGTGTGTAATGTTGTCAAAGCCCATCTCATTGGTGTCTGAGGAACAAAGGCAGATGGTAGATGGTGAAAATCTGAACTTCAACTTACCCGGTCTGCCAGCCAGTCTATTTACATTTCTGGATTTGACCACCTGTGAACTTAATTGATAGAAGCCTCCTAGCAAATGATAAATGTTGTCATCATGCATTTGCCATGTGTGTGAGGGAGGGGGCTGGGAATCCAGTTGCCTGCTCCCTCTGTCTCCTCCACTAGACTCTCTCCTCCATCACAGGGCAATGTTCAGACAATGCTGTCATCTTTATTTATAGTGGCAGCAGAATTTACCAGGGATTATAAGAATTTTTTTCTTTCTTTGCCAACCTATGCTAACCCTCTTAACTTCCATTTCCTTTGGAGCATTGCAGTCCTGAGGATGAGCCCTGCTGAGTAGCACTGATCCCAGAGCATTCTCTGAGTCTGTGTACATTGGTACTCTCCCTTTGCCTGTTGAAAGGGAATTGATTTGGCCTAAAAAAAAGTCCTGTCTCCTAGAAAAGGATCTCACTTTAGAGCCACATTTGTTTCGACTGCTATTGAGGCTGTTGAGGCAGGCGCTCCCAGTAAGGGCCAGTGCTTTGGTCATGTCGCCCTCTAAAGTTTAGACAATTAACTTTCTTTTCTGTTTCATACATTTTTGGGGCACTGTGAAACCCATGTGCCTAGCTACGATAACTATCAGTTTGAATTTTGAAACTCATTACAATGTTCCTTAGTATTTTCTTTCTTTCTTTTCTTTTTCGAGATGGAGTCTCACTCTGTTTCCCAGGCTGGAGTTCAGTGGTTCAATCTCAACTCACTGCAACCTCTGCTGCCCGGGTTCAAGTGATTCTCCTGCCTCAGTCTTCTGAGTAGCCGGGATTACAGGTGCCTGCCACAGTGCCTAACTAATTTTTGTATTTTTAGTAGAGACGGGGTTTTGCCGTGTCAGCCAGGCTGGTCTTGAACTCCTGACCTCATGATCCACCTGCCTTGGTCTCCCAAAGTGCTGCGATTACAGGCATGAGCCACCGCACCCAGCTTGCTTTAATATTTTCTATTACAGTATTGAGCCTTTAGACCAATAATAATTGACCCAGATGCATCATTTAAGGTCAAGTGCTCCACAGTTCCAACCTGTGCTCTTAATTCAGAATGGAGTGTTACCTACTGCCACCTGAGGCAAGACAACGTAGAAACTACCTAGTGTTCTGTGGCTCAGATGTAGCATTGCACTCTTGCTTTGTACAGGCAGGTAATTGTCCCACTTTAGCCTAGGCAGTGATACCAGGCCAAGCTGTGCCTACATCCTAATAAACTATAGCCGTCTGCTTGCCGCCTGAGGCTGGCTTAACACCTGACAAAGAAACTGCCTTTGCTGAGGCCCTTGCCTTGCACTGCAAATTCAAGGTCAAACTGGAACAATCTGCACTCTGAAGCCATCTGTGCTGGCCATGCCTTTGGCCCTACTTCTACAGAAAGTCATCTGGGGTCAGAGCCGCAACACATTGCAGCCACTGGACAAAGTCAAAAATACCTGGTGACCTAGTAATATCTAGTAATGCTTAAGGACTCTTAGCTAGGTCTTAGCAATTGAAAGCTAACTGTGGAAAGTAAAAACCTTTCTGGCCTAGTGTAATCTTCGCAAACCACCAATGTCAAAATTTTCTGCCCTGCCACTAAGGTTGCTAAAGACTAAAGCTGCTTCAGAAGTTTTGTTCATTCCACATGAATTTGCTTTCTGAATTTTTCTTCTCTCCCAGTAGTCTTAGTCATTGTACCAACGATGGGGCCTAAACACGCACATACACCACAAACATACACACATATTTATGTTCTTCTTTCACATGTACCTTTTCATGACCCTTTTCATCCTCCACTCTGGCTATCTAGAAGCAAGCATTTTTAATTGTTTTAGTTGATTATTTTTGGTTTTCTTTCTAGAGTCCTAAATTATATCTTGTATTGTTTTTTTTTTGATTATCCAATTTTAGAAATACTTATTCTTTCATCTCTTATTCCACCAATTTCCTAGTACAATTAAATCACTACTTTAATTACATCAACAAACTATGTAAATGTAATTTACTTGAAAGCCAAATATCTTATGCTTGTGCAGCTTTCTCATTTACCAAAAGTTTTAATTTCTTCTTTTACCCATTGTATCTCTTTATTCTAATATTATATTTAAACTGTTAATCTTTTCAGGTATTGTATAAAACTTTCTTTTGTTTCTTCTTCCACTGATCATCTGGACAAGTTACTTTTTAGGGTTGCTTCAAGGTGGTTATCCAGAATTTCTTGTTTGTTAGGCTGTGTTTCCTGGACCTTAAGTCTTTGTTTTTCTGGGTTTACACACTCATTTTGCTAGAGCAAAGAGTATGTGAGAAGTGATATTTCTGAAAACTTGTATGTCTGAAAATGTGTTTAGTTTAGTACAAATATTTAGCAGAAATGTTTAGTACAAACATTTGAATGACAGTTCTGTGAGACATGGAGTTTTAGTTCAAAATGTATTTCACACTCTGAAATCTTTGCTCAATGACTATGGAATATCCAGTGTTGTTGCTAAGAAGACTGGCACCAGTCTGATCATTCCTTTGTAGATGATGTATCTGTCTCTCTCTCAAAACTGTTAGGACCTTGTCTTTATTCATTTGGTTCTAAAGCTATAGTCTAGCAATGGGAATTTTTCATTTATTTATTTGACACATAGAAATGCTTTTGATCCGGAGACATATTCTGCAACTCCAGCAAATTCTCTTGAATGATTCTTTGATATTTTACAACCTCTCTTTCCTATGCCCTCTCATTACAAATTGCTATTTACTACATTCATATTTATTACTCACTATCCAATAAACAGTTTTAAAACTGAGATATAGGTACTTGGTCTGGATTCATAATCATCTTGAGTTTCATCTAGATACATTCTGAACAATTCTGTAAGAGTCAAATCTCCCAGCCTCCCCTGAGGCTAGAGGAAAGTTCATAGAACCAGCAACTGAACTTCTCTCAGATATCATTTAGAGACCCACCTTTTTATTTAGTAGGTGTAGTTACCCGAATAATTTAGGTAAAATTTCCAAGGTTTTATGGCCAGTTAATGGCAGAGCCTGGATTAGAACTGAAGGATTCTCATATCCTAGTCAATGTGCGTTTTCCATTACGTAATGTTTTTCTTGTCTGCAACAGCTCAGTGGCTTGAAGCACAAATTCACGCATCCTAAGAACAAACCTGATGGATGTGGCTTCTAAAAATTATTCCACCGACTTTTATGAAAACAAACAAACAAAAAGTGGAGAAGAGCTGTGGAGACGGTAGAAACTGCAGACATCTTCCCAGAAAGTGCATTTTAACATCCCCTCCTGTCATACTTTCACTGCGACAACTTCTGCTGCAATTGCTCATGAAGCCATTTGCTAAGATACAGAGTGATAGTTATATGTTTTAAATATTTACTTTAAATACAACATTGCTTCCTTGGGAAATGATTATTCAACATTTGTTTAAATTATATAAAGCATTAAACACATATAGAAAATAATTTTAGTAGATTAGGGTTCTTAGGATAAATATTAAGACTGCATTCTAGCTACCATACCCAATAGGTTTGCTACTATAAACAAGTTGGTTAAATTCTGAGACTTTCTTCATCAGTAAAATGTGAAAATAATCACAATATTATTCTAAACACTGGATGAAATTATACATACAAATTAACTAGCACAGTGGCTGGTACTTGGAATGTGCTCATAAAAATGTGTTAAATCAGTGAATGTTAGTTTATACCAAGCAGGGCATATGAACTATCTGTAAGATTCCTCATGCATGTAATTGTTTGACAAACATGTCCACTAAATGTTAAAGAATCTGCAGAACTTTATGGAATTCAGAGTTGCTGACGAGTAGTATTATCTCAGTTGACTTGCTTATAAGCAAGTAAAAAGGAAACTGTGAATGATTAATACAAAATGAGAGAAGAGTTCAAGGATACATGTCATTTTTGATGTTGTTATTTTGTATTAGGCTAAAGCGATGTCTTCCTGGAATAAAAATAATAGTTTTCTTTACAATTCGTATATACAGAAGATTATGAAATGTACATATACTCAAAACATACTGTAATAATTGATCATCAGTAATAATACATGTTTAAATGCATAATATAGATAATGCTTAATATATTCATTTATTCAATTGATTATTCATTTATTTGTTCATTTTTTCATAGTATATTTATTGAATTCCAAATCAATATTACTGAAGCTTTGAAGAGAAAGTCACTGACCACTGGGGCAGTCTTATCTCTATCACCTAATTCATTTGAAACAAATAGAAAACTGTACAGGAAATTAGAACAGATGTAGATGAATGTCCTTTGCTATTTTTTACTTACAGCACGTCTCACTTCAGACTACCCACTTTTCAACTGCTCAACAGGCGTATGTGGCTAGTAGCTACTGTAATAGACAGCACAAATATAAAGTCATAGTACTTACTGCATCCTAAGTATTTTGTATAATGCCTAGAATGTATTTATAATTTTGCTCCTATAAAAATTTATAAAATGAATGAATTAATAATCAAATAATTTAGTCAAAATAGTTGTATTTTCAGTACTAGTTAGGACTAGTTAGCACTTGTTGGTTGCAAGTGAGAAAAATCTGACTCAAAATTATTTCATTGAAAACAAGCAATTGGGCCAGGTGCAGACTCACGCCTGTAATCCCAACACTTTGGGAGGCCGAGGCAGGTGGATCACAAGGTCAGGAGTTCGAGACCAGCCTGGTCAATATGGTGAAGCCCTGCCTCTACTAGAAATACAAAAAGTTAGCAGGTGTGGCGGGAGCCTGTAGTCCCAGCTACTCGGGAGGCTGAGGCAGGAGAATAACGTGAACCTGGGAGGCGGAGGTTGCAGTGAGTCGAGATCATGCCACTGCACTCTAGCCTGGGCGATAGAGTGAGATTCCATCTGGAAAAAAAAAAAAAAAAGGAAGGAAAGAAGGAAGGAAGGAAGGAAGGAAGGAAGGAAGGAAGAAAGGAAGGAAAGAAGAAAACGAGTAATTGAATTTTTCACATAACTGAAAAGCCTAGTGGATTCCTGCCCATTAGAAATTCCTTGCCATCTTTTGATTTAGCTTTACTTAGCCAACCATTATTTTCTGGCCTACTGACCATGCTACATGTCCAACATGAATTAACTTACCTGGTTACCCCAATGAGGGAGGCTCCTTATTGTTGCATTCTTCAATCAACTTGGAGAGTATTATGACTCACCACTGGTTCTTAAACATCTGCCTGTAAGTGATATCTATAACCAACGCTCACATTTCCTTGGCCAAGCAAGTAATATGGTCACACCTCACCTCAAAGAGTAGGACCAAGAAAGACAGTGCTGCCATTTGCCCAGGATACTGCAAAACTGGAAATGTAGAATGAATAGCCTAATGACTTCCACACTTAATATTAGCTTCATTCTCTGGCAAAAATCCCTAAGAGTTAAGTTAGTTAGTTCCTGATTCATATTCTTCTATTTTAGTAATTTCCATAGAAATAAGTATTTTTTACCCAGTGGTTTCAACAAGATTCTCCTGGTTGGATGAAAGAGAATTTGAGATGAACTCTAATAGTTTCCTATTATGGCTGTATAAATGACCACAAACTTGCTTATAGTAACACACATTTATTATCTGGAGGTCATTAGTTTAAAATGGGTATCACTGGGCTAAAATTAAGGTGTCAGCAGTGCTGCATTCTTTCTAGTGGGTCTGGGAGAGTATAGTGGGTTGAAAGAGTCTCTCCAAAATGATATGTTCTCTCCAAAATGATATGTTCATACCCCAAACCTTGGAACCTGTGAATGTGACCTTATTTGGATAAAGGGCCTCTGCAGCAACCAACATATGCGAGACGTGTCTTTATGGTAGAACAATTTATATTCGTTTGAGTATAAACCCAATAATGGAATTGCTGGGTTGATGGGTGTATTAGTTCATTCTCACACTGCTACAGAGAAATACCTGAAACTGGGTAATTTATAGAGAAAAGAGGTTTATTTGGCTTATGGTTCTATAGGCCATACAGGAAGTATAATACCTGCTGCTTATGGGGATGCCTCAGGAAACTTACAATCGAGGCAGAAGGCAAAGGGGAAGAGATAGGCACATGTTATATGGCCAGAGTAGGAGGAAAAGGGAGAAGATGGATGTGCCACACACTTTTAAACAATTGGATCTCGTGAGAACTCTATCACAAGAACAGCACTGAAGGGATGGTGCTAAACCATTCATGAAGGATCCACACCCATGATTAAATTACCTCCCAAAATGTCCCACCTCCAACACTGGCAATTACAGTTGAACATGAGGTTCAGGTGGGGACACAAAGCCAAACCATATCAAATAGTAATTTTATTTTAAGTTCTTTGAGACAGCCACAAACTGCTTTTCACAATTGCCACCAGCGGTGTGTAAATGTTCCCTTTTCTCTACAACCTCACTAGCATCTTCTATTTTTTGAATTTCTAATAAAAGCCATTCTGACTGGTGAAACACGGTATCTCATGGTTTTGATTTGCATTTCTCTGATGATTAGTGATGTGAAGCATTTTTTCATGTTTGTTGGTAGCTTGTATGTTTTCTTTTGAGAAGTGTCTCTTCATCTTTTCACCCATTTTTTAAAATTGGATTATTTGTTTTTTGCTTATTTGACTGTTTAATTTATTTATAGATTCTGGATATTAGCCCTTTGTTGGATGAATAGTTTGTGAATATTTTCTTCCATTTTATAGATTATCTGATTACAATACTGATAGTTTGTTTTGTTATGCAGAAGTCCTTTACTTAAATTAGGTCCCAGTTGTCAAGTTTTGTTTTTGTTGCAATTGCTTTTGAAGACTTAGTCGTAAATTCGTTCCCAAGGTCGATGCACAGAATGGTGCTTCCTAGGTTTTCTTCTAGGATTCTTAGAATTTGAGGTCTTATATTTAAATCCTTAATCTATCTTAAGTTAATTTTATATATGGTAAAAGTGGGAGTCCAGTTTTATTCTTCTGCCTATGGCTAGCCAACTATCTTAGCATGATTGATTGAATAGGGAGTCTTTTCCCCATTGCTTATTTTTGTTGACTTTGTCAAAGATTAGAAGGTTGTAGGTGTGTGGCTTTATTTCTGGGGTTCCCTTTTCTGTTCCATTGGCCTATGCATCTGTTTTTATACCAGTATCATGCTGTTTGGTTACTATAGCGTTATAGTATAACTGGAAGTCAGGCAATGTGATGCCTCTCAGCTTTGTTATTTTTGCTTAAGATTGCATTGGCTATCCAGCCTCCTTTTGGTTCCATATGAATTTTAAAATCGTTTTCTCTAACTTTGTAAAAAATGTTTTTGGCAGTTTGATGGGAATAGCAGTGACTCTATAAATTGCTTTGGATATTATGGCCATTTTGACAATATTGATTCTTCCTATCCATGAGCATGGAATGTTTTTCCATTTGTTTATGTCGTCGATGATATTTTTGCACAATGATTGTAGTTCCCCTTGTAAAGGACTTTCATCTCCTTGGTTATCTCTGCTACTAAGTATTTGATTCTTTTTGTGGCTATGATGAATGTGATTGTGTTCTTGATTTGCCTCTCAGTTTGGATGTTGTTGGTGTATAGGAATGCTACTGGTTTCTATACATTGATTTTGTATCCTAAAACTTTGTTGAAGTTGTGTATCACATCAGGGAGTTTTTGGGCAGAGACTAGGGGGTTTTCTAGGTATGGAATTACATTGTCTGCAAACAGGGATAGTTTGACTTCCTGTCTTTCTATTTGGATGCCTGTTATTTTTCTCTTTTGCTTGATTTCTTTGGCTACGATTTCCAGTATTATGGTGAATAGGAGTGATGAGAGAGGACATCCTTGTCTTGTGGTAGTTTTCAAGGGGAATGCTTCCAGCTTTTCCCATTCAGTATGATGTTGGCTGTGGGTTTGTCATAGATGGCTTTTACTATTTTGAAGTATGTTTCTTCCAGGCCTTGTTTGTTGAGAGTTTTTAAAATGAAGGGATGTTGAGTTTTATCAAAAGCCTTTTTCTACATCTGTTGACTTGATCATGTGGTTTTGTTTTTAGTTCTGTTTGTGTGGTAAATCACATTTATTGGTTTGTGTGTGTTGAAGCACCCTTGCATACTAGATGCAAAACCTACTTGATCACGATAGATTCACTTTTGATGTGCAAGTGGATTTGGTTTGCTAGTATTTTGCTGGGTATTTTGGCATCTATGTTCGTCAAGGATATTGGCCTGAAGCTTTCTTTATTTGTAGTGTTTCTTCCAGGTTTTGGTATCACGATGATGCTGGTCTCATAGAATGAGTTAGGGAAGAGTCTTTCCTCTTCAATATTTTGGAATAGTCTCAGTAGGAATGATACCAGATTTTCTGTATAAATCTGGTAGAAATTTGCTTGAATCCTTCTGGTCCTGAACTTTTTCTGTTTGGTAGACTTTTTATTACTGATTCAATTTTGGAACCCATGTTGGTCAGTTCAACAATTCAGTCTCTTTCTAGTTCCATTTTAGGAAGTTGTATGTTTCCAGGAATTTATCCACTTATCCTAAGTTTTGTAGCTTGTGTGTAGAGAGCTGTTCATAATGGTCCCTTGTATTTCTGTAGGGTTAGCGGTAATGGCCCCTTTGCCATTTCTGATTATGTTTATGTGAATCATCTCTCTTTCTTCTTCAATAGTCTAGTTAGTGGTCTATCTATCTTGTTAATTCTTTCAAATAATCAGGTCCTGGATTCATTGATCTTTTGTATGGTTTTTCATGTCTCAATTTCCTCTGAGTCAGCTCTGATTTTGGTTATTTCTTGTCTTCTGCTAGCTTTGGGGTTGGTTTACTCTTGTTTCCCTGCTTCCTCTAGTTGTGATGCTAGGTTGCTGATTTGCAATCTTTCTGTTTTATTTTTATTTTTTATTTTTTTGGCATTTAGTGCTATTCAAAATAGCAAAGACATAGAATCAACCTAAATGCCCATCAATGGTAGACTGGATCAAGAAAACATGGTACATATATACCATGAAATACTATGCAGAAATAGAAATGAATGAGATTATGCCATTTGGAGCAAGATGAATGGAGCTGGAGTTCTTCATCCTAAGCAAACTAACACAGGAACAGAAAACTAAATATCACATCTTCTCATTTATAAGTGGGAGCTAAACTCTGAGTACATATGGACACACAGAAGAGAACTACAGACATCGGGGCTTGCTAGAGGGTAGAGGGTGAGAGGAGAGTTAGGACTGAAAAACCATCTATTGAGTACTATGCTTATTATCTAGGTAATGAAATTATCTGTATACCAAACCTCTGCAACGTACAGTTTATCTATGTAACAATCCTGCACATGTACCTCTGGATCTAAAATAAAAGTTAAAAAAAAAAAAAGAAAATTTAAAAAATAAAAAAAGAAAAGAACAAAGAAAACCAGATATTGACTCTTTTAACACAAAATAATAAATGTTTGAGATTATGCATATGCTAGTTACCTTTATCTGATCGCTCTATGTATATGTATCAAAACATCACTAGGTACCCCATGAATGTGTACAATTATTATTTGTCAATTAAAAAAAAACAAAATAAAAGCAGAGGAAAAGCATCTTTGCAGATGTAATTAAGTTAAAGATCTCAAGATAGGCTCATCATCAATTATTCGGGTGGGTCCTAAGTCTGATGGCAATGTTCCTTATGAGAGACAGAAAAAGAGAAGACAGAAAGAGGAGAAAGCCATGTGAAGATGAAGGAAGAAATTAGAGTCATGTAGCTACGAAACAAGGAATACCTGGAGTCACCAAAGAAGAAGCAAGGGAGCAAGGGAGAACTATTTGGAAGGAGGGTGACCCTGTTGACATCTTGATGTTTTAATTATTGCTTCCAAAACTGTGAGAGAATAAACTTCTGTTGTTATGGCAGCTCTAGGAAACTAATAGAGATAGAATTCATTTATTTAGCTTGTCCACTTCTAGAGGCTGCTTGCATGGGTTGTCTTGTGTCCCCCTTCTCCATCTTCAAAGCCAGAAATCCAGCATCAAATCTCAATCTTTCTCTCTCTCTTTCCCTACTCTTCTCACCTTTTGTCTCCCTCTTCCACTTGTAGAGACCCTTGTGATTATTTTGAATCTACTTGGATAATTCAGGATCACCTTCTTGTTTCAAGGTCAGCTGATTAATAACTTTAATTATATTTTCACCCGTAATTCACTCCTGTCATGTCACATATCACTGTCACCAGTTCCAGGAAATAGGATGTAGACATTTTTGAAAAGGCATTATTCTGCCTACCACATGAACTATGAGAAAAATTAGGAAAATTTCCTCAAGAAGAGGAATATTTGTTGCTGAAAGAACAACCTGATAGACAAAATGCAATGTTTATTTGAAGTTTGATACCCAGATGTTTTATCTTAATGCCAGCTTGAGACCTTCCCCGTAGAGAGCATCCGTGTGTTGCCCTACATCAGTGGAGACACCTCAAATTGCCCCTTAAATTACTTGTTACTGATCTGCACCAACTTTTATCCATTTTTTATCCAGTTGCTGACTCGTGACTTCTGTCTTCATTTCTAACACAATTGTTACTCTTTGAAGCTGGTCTGTCTAAATCTTTTCTCTGGATTTTTCATGGTACTTGCCTTAGATTCCTGTTACCAGCAGTTTTTGGTATTGGATTATCTTCAGGAGAATTTCCTCTGCCTCTTAATTCCTTAAGAATGAGGCTTGATATTATTTTTCTACGAGAAGAAGATTTGAAAAGTAGATAACAGTCTTAAATGCCTGTAGCACAGTATGTGAGCAGGAACTGAGTGGAAGATAAGCCTGATAAGAGAATTTGAGGTCCAATTATGGAGGACATTGGAGGAAGGAATCAGGACTAAGGAGTTTAGATTTAAGAGATAAAAATGTATTACTTTATTTATAAAGTTGGGACTTTATAGGAACAATAAAAATATATTTATAATTATTTACTTTTTGTAGATTTATTAAGATATATTTTACAAACTATACAATTGAATAATTTTTAGTAAATTTAGAAAGTTATGTATCCATCACTACAATCTGATTCTGTAACATTTCCATCACCCCAAAAAGACTACTCATGACCATTTGCAATCTTTTTTCTACTCTCACCCTCAGCTACAGGCAACCAATCATCTATTTTCTGTCTTTATAGGTTTGAGTTTTCTAGACATTTTACATAAATAAAATCATTTACTATATGCTATTCTGTGTCTAGTTTCTTTCACTTTAAATTAGTTAAATTTAATGAGGGCTTATGATGTCATAGACACACAACTAAATTCTTTGTATATTCATTTATTCCTCATATCAGCTTTTTGAGGTAGGAACTAACACTGTCATATCCACTTCACAGATGAGAGGACTGAAATTTAACAACTTCTACAATGTCACATACCTACAGCTTTCTTGCTCTATCTTTATTTTTATTTTATTTATTTATTTTTTTTGACAGTATCTCGCTCTGTTGCCCAGGCTGGAGGGCAGTGGCATGATCTTGACTCTGCCTCCTGGGTTCAAGTGATAGTTTTTCTATTTTTAGTAGAGACGAGGTTTCACCACGTTGGCCGGTCTAGTCTCGAACTCCTGCCCTCAGGTGATCTGCCCGCCTTGGCCTCCCAAAGTGCTGGGATTACAGGTGTGAGCTACCATGCTCAGCCTTCTACAGCTGTATCTATTAAGTGTAGAGCAATAGTTTAATCCTTAACTTTACCACTATCCATCTATTCTACACTGCCCATCAGTGTCATGATTCACAGAATAATGTGAATATGAAGAGTAAACTGGAGGTATGAGAGCCTGATAGCATAGAGAAAAATTAAAAGGTAGCCAGGCGTGGTGGCTCATGCCTGTAATCCTAGCATTTTGGGAGGCCAAGGTGGGTGGATCACCTGAGGTCAAGAGTTTGAGACCAGCCTGGCCAACATGGTGAAACCCTGGGTCTACTAAAAATACAAAAATTAGCTGGGCATGGTGGCAGGTGCCTGTTACTTGGGAGGCTGAGGCAGGAGAATTTCTTAGACCTAGGAGGTGGAGGTTGCAGTGAGCCAAGATCATACCATTGCACTCCAGCCTGGGTGACAAGAGCGAAAATCCATCTCAAAAATAAATAAATAAATAAATAAAGGCTATCATTTATCATATTCATTTTAAATGAAAGTTAATTTGGGCTGCACTGGATAATAGGCAATAGAAATACACAGAAAAAATAAATAACTAGAAAGGTAGAATATGGATTTACGGTTAAATATATTTGAATTAAAAATCCAGCTCTTGCCATCTGACTGACTATGAACAAATATTGTAATCTCTCTGGCCTTAACTTCACTTCAAAATTGGGGTGAATGTTTGCTTGATAAGCATGTTTTGAGATGATTTACATAATGTACTTTACACATTGCCTGAAGCCCATTAGGGGCTAATATTTGGTGATGTTTATATTTTGCTGTTTTACTTATGCCAAGTCAGATTTATAAATGTAGGAGAAAGGGTAAAATTAAATATTATTATCTTTATGTTTAGTTTTGACAACCACCAGTATGATCTTCTAATAATGCTTGGAATTATAGTTTTAATAATTGGCTTAACAGGAAAGGGATGATAAGTTTGGTTTGGGCCATACTGAATTTAATCTACAAGTAAGAGAGTCATGTGAAAATAATCCTCCTGACAAATAAAATTCTGTTTTTAGAATTTTGAGAGCCAAGTAAGAGTTATGAAACCAAGCAATTGATTCAGGAAGGAAAATGATCTAGACGCTTTTAGTAAAAGTTGCAGCAAAGTCTGGACTAAAAGGTTAGTAAGTCAGAGTATTTTGTCTCCTTATGAATTTCTGTATATGGCGATTATCCTGCTAGAGCAGAAAATGACCCCAGCCTGAGGCTTCCTGAAGAAGGGCACCAATGAGTTTGCTTAACTTTGGTAATTACATAGGATTAAAAGGAAGAAAGTAAGGAAGGATGGAAGGAAAGGGGGTAAAGTCTGAAAATTCAGGAGAATGCTTAAAAATAATAACCCAAAGATCAAGTAACTGTGTCTCATGACCCAATGCCTGCTAAATAATGAGAAACACATGTATTTGGGATTATATATCAAAATTTTAATCTTATAAAACAATATCAAAATAAAGAGCACTTAGATAGTAACTAACTGGAGAAGTATTGAAGGACAAAATTATAGTGTTCTTAGTGTTAGAATTAGCTGGGTTGCTTAATTTTTTAAATTGAAAATGATGTAACAAAAACCCCCAGAGATAAACATTTGCTGAAGAGCTTTCTGAGACTACAAATTGCCTCCTTCTAATTGTTAGGGAAAGTACATTAAAATAATAGGCTAATATATAAGACCCCAGAGCTCGTTATTAAACAAAATCTCTATTGTTTTCAGACTGGGGGGACTTTAGAGATAATAACAGGCTAGAAAACACTTGGTTTTTCTCATTTTCACTTGATAATTATTAAGAGTCATCAAACAAGAGTGAAGAAATGACTTCATCAGAGGTAACAAACCAGTGGGCCATTCTGAAGACTGGCCAAAGAAGCAGAATGAAAGAGATTCAGAGGAATTTATTCTCAATACATCTCTCATTATTCCATTAAAAAATAAGCAAAGAAACTTGCTGAGACCAGCTCGGTAGTGGAGACCCTAACCCAGCAGTGCTAGAGGAATTAAAGACACACAGAAATATAGAGTGTGGAGTGGGAAATCAGGGGGCTGACAGCCTTCTGAACTGAGAGCCACGAACAGAGATTTGCCCACATATTTACTGACAGCAAGCCAGTGATAAGCATTGTTTCTGTAGATTATAGATTAACTAAAAGCATTTCTTATGGGAAACAAAGGGATGGGCTCTGGCTAGTTATCTGCAACAGGAACATGTCCTTAAGGTACAGATTGCTCATGCTATTGTTTGTGGCTTAGGAACGCCTTAAGCGACTTTCCTTCCTGGGTGGGCCAGGTGTTCTTTGCCCTCATTCCAGTAAACCCACAACCTTCAGTGTGGGCATCATGGCCATAAGGAAGATGTCACAGTGCTGTAGAGATTTTGTTTATGGCCAGATTTTGGGGCCTGTTCCCAACAGAAACTAAATTTTGAATGGAATTACCATTAATATATATTGGGGTTTTTTGAGAATAAAATGTCATAGGTGAGTTAAAATTAATATATAATAATAAAATTAATA
>NW_016822769.1:69341-73831 GCF_001698545.2 Rhinopithecus bieti | reverse complement strand
AATTAATATATAATAAGAAAAATTAATAATAGAAATTAAATTTATATAAAATATGAAGGAATAAACATTAATTGTTCTAATATATTTCTTCCTAAAAGGAAAAAAGTGGACTAAGATTATTATGTTATCAAATGTTTAAAGATAAAATGTCTGTACATAGATAAACACTTTTTAAAAATCTTCATAATACAAATGTTAGAATGGTAAACTGTCTTTTTCTGGATTTAGATTTCTAAAGTTATATTGACCTATATAGGCCTAGTAATGACAATTTTTATAACCTTAGTACAGTTGGATCTTGAATACCATGGTGGTTAGGGGCATTGACTTCCTGTGCACCTGAAAATCCATATATGTACATATATAAATATATTCTATAATGGAAATTAGGGATTTTGCATAAAAATCAGCTCTCTGAACTTTAACTCAAGAAGGAAAAGAGAAATCCACCAAAATCAGAAAAAACTCCCCAAATCCTGGGGAGGAGATGCAGGCAAACAGCCCTCTTGACAGCATCTGGCTGATAAAAGTGAGAAAAGTTCCAGTACATGTGAGAGGCACAGAGCCTCCCTCTGTGACACCTTTCCACTGGGGATCTGAGCAACCCAGGCTGAGGGAGAGCACTTTGTTTCTCCCAAGCTCCAGGACTATTTCAGGGAGAGGCTTGGAGGTCTGAGACGGAAAGAGAGTGAGAAAAGCTACAGGCATTTCCCCTGGACCCTCAGGACTCAGAGCAGGATGCCATTTTGAATCCAGGTTAATACAGTCAGCCATTCTTTGGTGACCTGGCAGCATGGCCCTCCAGGCATTTCAATCTTAGACTAGAGATTAGAGCACTTGCTCTGGAGTGGAGTAGGGGCCTCCACAGTCAGAATTATAAAGAGCTCCTCAGCAGCAGTCACCAGAATTGTGTTCTTCCCCATCTCAGGCCTGGGTTGGGAAGAGGGATGCTATAGCTACAGTTTTGGCTGGGTGATTTGAAGCCAGCGCCAACTTGGTGACCTGGAAGTGATCTAAGTGAGTCATTGCTGGGTGTCCCAGCCTGCTCCCCTGAGAGATTATGGTGCATCAGGGCCCCCTCCTCTCTATGCATAGGAAGATCTCCAAGCATTTGGAGCACTCATTCACATTGACTAGCAATGTGAGACACCCCATCCTTCTTGTGCAGAGAGTCCTCTCCAGGCCATGCCCAAGCATATTCCCAAGTATTCAGAGCACCCATTCACCTGGATCAGCAGCTTGCCCCACCTCACCCTCCTTGTGCAGAGATCCTGGTGCAGGGAGCCTCTCTCCACTTTATGTTCAGGCAAGTCTCTAGGCATTCAGAGCAATTGCTCACCTGGTTCAGCAGATTGAGCCACCCTACCTGCCCTGGACATAGATTATGATGCAGCAGGTTCCTCTCTGTTGCATGCTTAGACTGATCTCCAGGTATTCAAAGTGCCTGCTCACCCAGATTCATAGCTTGAGCCATTCTGCCCTTTTTGTGCAGCGATCCTGGAGCAGAGATTGTGGTGCAGCAGCACCCTCTGTACTACCCACTCAGGCAGACCTCCAGGTACCTGGAGAACCCACTCTACTAGACTGAGAGTTTAGGCCATGCTTTCTGCTCATGCAGAGAACTTGGAGCTGAGAAGATTTATCAGCTCAATGCCTAGGTGCACCTCTGGGTGCTTGGAGGCCACCCACTAGATTCTCCTTCAGCACTAGTGCTTGCACCTGTCATCAAGGGTCCTGCAAATGGGCATGCCTGGTCTGGACCTGTCCATAATAGTCCCCACTCCCCAGGGCTGAGCAGAGAGCTCAAACCACTATGCATTCCACAGATCAGTCCATTGCCTGAGGCAATAGAGACCTTCTCTCAGTAAACAAGGGTCAGGTATATACCCAGCCATATTAGCGCCATCCAGTTCTTATTCATAAATACCATCTACTGGCTTTTAGGTTGAACTGCGCAGATAAGTATAAAACCTGCCAAAAGAAGTGCAAAAGCAAAAAGACTTTACCCAACATTCTCTACAGTCACACCCCTAGGGAGGGGAAAAGGGAAAGAAAAGAGACAGAAAACCACTAATTTTATAAAGAAAGAAAGTAAAAGAAAACATCCTACCTGTACAAAATAATTACAAAAATCAGAGGTGCCAGTATCTCCAGATGAGAAGAAACCAACACGAGAATTAATGGCACCATAAAAATTCTGAGTGTAGTGACACCATGAAAGGCCACACTAGCTCTCCTTTAGTGGTCCCTAACTAAAATGGAAACTCAGACACGAGAGATAAAGAATTCAAATCTTTTTTTTTTCATATGATTGTTGCCACATGTATGTCTCCTTTTGAAAAGTGTCCATTCATTTCCTTTGCCTCCTTTTTATGGGTTTTGTTTTGTTTTGTTTGTAAATTGGTTTAAATTCTTTTATAGAGGCTGAGGCTGGATATCAGACCTTTGTCAGATGTGTAGTTTGCAAAATTTTTCTCCCATTCTATAGGTTGTCTGTTTATTGATAGTTTCTTTTGCTGTGAAGAAGCCCTTTAGTTTAATTAGACCCTGTTTGTCAATTTTTGCTTTTATTGCAATTGCTTTTGGCATCTTTGTCATGAAATCTTTTCCTGTGCCTACGTCCTGAATGGTATTGCCTAGTTTGTCTTCCAGGGTTTTTATAGTTTTGGATTTTATATTTAAGTCTTTAATCCATCTTAAGTTAATTTTTATATATGGTATAAGAAGGGGGTCCAGTTTTAATATTCTGCATACAGCTAGCCAGTTATCCTAGCACCATTTATTTAATAGGAAATCCTTTCCGCATTGGTTGTTTTTGTCAGGTTTGTTGAAGGTCAGATACTTGTAGATGTGCAGTCTTATTTTGCAGTTCTCTATTTTGTTCCATTGGTCTATGTGTCTGTTTTTGTGCCAGTACCATGCTGTTTTGGTTACTGTAGTCCTGTAATATAGTTTGAAGTCAGGGAGAGTGATGCCTCCAGCTTTGTTCTTTTTCATTAGGATTGTTTTGGCTATTCGAGCTATTTTTTGGTTTCATATGAATTTTAAAATGGATTTTTCTAGCTCTGTGGAGAATGTCAATGGTAGTTTAATGGGAATAGCATTGCATCTGCACGTTACTTGAGCACTATGGTCATTTTAACAATATTGATTCTTCCTATCCATGAGCGTGGAATGTTTTTCCATTTGTTTGTGTCATCTCTGATTTCTTTGAGCAGTGGTTTGTAGTTTTCCTTGTAGAGATCTGTCACCTCCCTTGTAAGTTGTATTCCTAAGTATTTTATTCTTTTTGTGGCATTTGTAAATGGGAGTTCATTCCTGATTTGGCTCTCGGCTTTACTCTTGTCAGTGTATAGGAATACTAATTATTTTTTCACACTGATTTTGTATCCTGAGACTTTGCTGGGGTTATCAGCTTTAAGAAGCTTTTGGGTTGAGACAATGGGGTTCTTTAAATATAGGATCATGTCATCTTCAAACTGAGATAGTCTGACTCTCTCTCCTCCTATTTGGATGCTCTTTATTTCTTTCTCCTGCCTGATTGCCCTGACCAGAACTTCCAATACTATGTTGAATAGGACTGGTGAGAGAGGACACCCTTGTCTTGTGCCAATTTTCAAGGGGAATGCTTCCAGCTTTTGTCCATTCAGTATGATGTTTGCTGTGGGTTTGTCATAGATGGTTCTTCATATCTGAGGTATGTTCCTTCAATACCTACTTTACTGAGAGTTTTGAACATGAATGAATGATGAATTTTATTGAACACATTTTCTGCATCTATTGAGATAATCATGTTATTTTGTTTTTAGTTCTGTTTATGTGATGAATCACATTTATTGATTTGCATATGTTGAACCAACCTTGCATCCCAAAGATGAAGTCTACTTGATTATGGTGAATAAGTTTTTTGAAGTGCTGCTGGATTTTCTTTGCCAGCATTTTGTTAAGGATTTTTGCATTGAAGTTCATCAAGGATATTGGCCTGAAGCATTCCTTTTTTATTGTATCTCTTCCAGGTTTTGATATCAGGATGATGCTGGCTTCATAGAATGAATGAGAAAGGAGTTCCTCCTCCTCAATTTTTTGGAGTAGTTTCTGTAGGAATGGTTTCAGCTATTTTGTACATTTGGCAGAATTTAGCTGTAAATCCCTCTGTTCCTGGGCTTTTTTTGTTGTTGTTGTTCAGTAGACTATTTATTACTGTCTTAATTTCAGACTTCATTATTGGTCTGTTCAGGCATTTAATTTCTTCCTGGTTCAGTCTTTGGAGGGTGTACGTGTTCATCAATTTATTCATTTCTTTTAGGTTTTCTAGTTTATGTGCATAGCAGTGTTCATAATATTTTTTGATGATTGTTTGTATTTCTGTGGGGTCAGTGGTAATATCCCCTTTGTTGTTTCTGATTGTGTTTATTTAATCTTTTCTTTTTTATGTATTACTCTAGCTAGCAATCTATTTTCTTAGTTTCTTAAAAAAAAAAAAAAAAAAA
>NW_016822769.1:15543-69185 GCF_001698545.2 Rhinopithecus bieti | reverse complement strand
ACCTCCTGGATTCGTTGACCTTTTCAATGATTTTTCATGTCTCTGTCTCCTTCAGTTCACAGTTACAGTTCACTTCTGATTTTGGTTATTTCTTGTTTTCTGCTGGTTTTAGTATTTGTTTGGTTTAGTATTTGTTTGCTCTTGGTTCTCTAGATTTTATAGTTGTGATGTTAGATCGTTAATGAGCTCCTTTTAATTTTTTATGTGGGCATTCAGTGCTATAAATTTCCTTCTTAACAACATTGCTTATCATTAGAAAAATGCAAATCAAAACCACAGTGAGATACTATCTAACACCAGTCAGAATGGCTAGTATTAAAAGTCAATAAATAACAGATGCTGGCAAGGTTGTGGAGAAAAAGGATTGCTGGTGGGAGTGTAAATTAGTTCAACCATTGTGGAAGACAGTGTGGCAATTTCTCAAAGATCTAAAGACAGATATCCCATTTGAGTTAGCAATCTCATTACTGGGTATATCTGAAAAGACTATAAATTATTCTATTCTAAAGACACATGCATGCGTATGTTCACTGCAGCACTATTCACAATAGCAAAGATGTGGAATCAACCTAAACGCTCATCATTGATAGACTGGATAAAGAAAATGTGTTATATATACCATGGGATACTACACAGCCATTAAAAAATAATGAGATCATGTCCTTTGCAGGAACATGGATGGAGCTAGAGGCTATTATCCTTAGCGAACTAACACAGGAACAGAAAACCATATACCACATGTCCTCACTTATAAGTGGGAGGTAAATGATGAGACTACAAGGACACGTAGAACAGAAAAACACACTCTGGGCCTATTGGAAGGTGGAGGGTGGGAGGAGGGAGAGGATCAGGAAAAATAATTAATGAGTACTGGGTTTAATACTTGCATGATGCAATAATCTTTATGACAAACCCCCATGACACAAGTTTACCTGTGTAGCAAACCTGCACGTGTACCCTGAACTTAAAAAAAAAGAAGTAGAATGATTATACACCCTTGAAGTTATATTGTTGTCAGTTTTAATTCAATAGTTATGATTTTAAAAAATAAGAATTTGAAGCACAGGTTACAAGGAAGCTTGACAAGATCCAAAACAGCTCAGATTATAGGCACCCACCAGCACACCCAGCAAATTTTTGTATTTTTATTAGAGACGGGGTTTCACCATGTTGGTCAAGTGAGTATCAAACTACTGACCTCAGGTGATCCACCCACCTCAGCCTCCTAAAGTGCTGGGATTACAGATGTAAGCCACCATGCCTGGCCTAACATAAATAAATTTCTAAAGCTACTCAAGAAATGAATGAAGAGATAAAGATATTTCAAAGAAATCAGTTAGACTTTATGGAATTGAAAAACTCATTTAAGGAACTTCAAAATTCAATTAGATACTTTCTCAATAGACTGGACCAAACAGCAGAAAAAATTTTCAGAACTCAAGCACTGGTCTTTCCAACCAACCCAATCAGACAAAACTAAGAAAAAAAGTAGTTTTAAAAATGAAGAAATTCTTCAAGAAACATTGGATTATATAAAGCAACAAACCTATGAATTATTGGCATTTCTGAGAGAGAAGGAGAAAAAGTAAACAACCTGAAAAATATGTTTGAGGAAATATTCCAAGAGAATTTTCCTAATTTTGCTAGGGAGGTAAACATTCAGGTACAAGAAATATTATACAAGACAAACATCACCAAGGCCTATAGTCACCAGATTGTCCAAGGTTAACACAAAAGAAAAATTCTTAAAGATAGCTAGAGGAAAAGGCCAGATTATGTACAAAGGGAACCCCATCAGGCTAACAGCATACTTCTCAAGAGCAACCTTACAATCCATGTAACCTTACAATCCAAGAGACTGAAAGCCTATTTTCAGCATTCTTAAAGAAAAGAATTCTAACCAAGAATTTCATATCCCATCTTCATAAAAAAACTAAAGCTTGTCCAGAGAAGTAAGCACAAAGGGAATTTGTTACCACTAGACCAGCCTTATGAGAGATCTTTAAGGGATTTCTAAGCATAGAAAAAAAGAATGATACATGTTTCCACAAAAAATAAATTAAGTACATAGCTCACAGACACTATAAAGCAACCAAACAATAGAAACTACAAAGCAACCAGCCAAATAGAAACTACAAAGCAACCAGCTAACAACTTCATAATAGGATGAAAACCTCATATGTCAATAATAACCTTGAATATAAATGGTTTAAATGCCCCACTTAAAAGGCACAGAGTTGGAAGTTGTGTGTGTGTGTGTGTGTGTGTGTGTGTGTGTGTGTATATAAAGACCCTTTCATCTGTTACCTTCGAGAGACCATTTCACATGTAATGAAACATATAGCCTCAAAATAAAAGGTTCAGGAAGGAGCTATCATGCAAATGGAATACAAAAAGGAGCAAAGGTCACTATTATATCAGATAAAACAGACTTTAGACAGTAAAAAAGGATAAAGAAGGAAATTACATAATGATAACGATTAAGAGTTCAATTTATTAAGAATATTTAGCTATCCTAAACATATATACAACCAACATTGAAGGACTCAGATTCATACAACAGCAACTTCTAGATCTATGAAAAGACTCAGACACACAATAATAGTGGAAAACTTCAACACCCAACTGATAGCATTAGACAGATCGTCAAGGCAGAAAACTAACATAGAAATTCTGTTCTTAATTTCAACACTTGAACCAATTGAAACGAATGGACATCTATAGAATACTCCACCCATCAACCACAGAATATACATTATTCTCATCTACAAATAGAACGTAATCCAAGATTGACCACATTTTCAGTCATAAAGCAAGTTTCAATAAATTAAAAAACTTTAAATCACACTAACCATACTCTCAGACCACCAAGGAATAAACATAGCAATCAATACAAAGAAAATCTCCCCAAACCACACAATTGTCTGGCAATTAAACAACTTGGTCCTGAATAACTTTTGGGTAAACAACAAAATTAAGTCAGAAAAAGAATATTTGAAATAAAAGAAAACAGAGACACACATAGCAAAATCTCTAGGATGCAGATAAGAAGTGTTAGGAGGAAAATTATAGCACTAATTATCTGTGTCAAAAAGTTAAAAAGATCTCAAATTAACAATATAACACTACACTTAAAGGAAATAGAAAAGTAAGAACAAATGAATCCCAAAGCTAGCAGAAGAAAATAAATAACTAAAATCAAAGCATAACTGAATAAAATTGAGACACAAAATTCCATGGAAAGAATTAGCAAAACCAATAGTTGATTTTCTGAAAAGATAAGGAAAATTGATAGACTGATAGCCAGATTAACAAAGAAAAAAGAGTGAAGATCCAAATAAGCACAATCAGAAATGACAAAGGGAATTACAACTGATGGCACAGAAACACAAAAAAATACTCATAGACTGTTACAAACACTTCTAAGCACTCTGATATACTGTGGATGTTTGTTCCTGCTAAATCCTATGTTGAAATGGAATCCTCAGCAGGTGGGGCCTGGTAGGAGATGATTAGGTCATGGGGGAAAATCCCTCATGAATACCTTAGTGTTGTCCTTGTGGTGAGTGTGTTCTCACTCTGAGTTCATGTGAAATCTCATTGTTTAAAAGAGTGTGGCACCTCCTGCCCTCTCTTGCTCCCACTCTTACCATAAGATATGATGGCTCCCCCTTCTCCTTTGACCATGGTTGAAAGCTCCCTGAGGCCTCACCAGAAGCCAAGCAGATGCTGACATGTGTTTTCCATACATTCTGCAGAACTATGAGCCAATTAATTCTCTTTCTTTCTTTATAAATCACCTACCTCAGATATTTCTTTAGAGCAAAGCAAGAATGGACTAAGACACACACACAAAATAGAAAATCTAGAGGACATATATAAATTTCTGGAATTTATAATTTCCTGGAAACACACAACCTCCGAAGATTAAATCAGAAAGAAACTGAAGCCCTGAATAGACCAATATTAAGTTCCAAAACTGAACCAGTAGTAAAAAACTTACCAACCAAAAAAAAAAAAAAATCTTCAGGCCAGATAGATTCACAGCTGAATTCTGCCCAGCATACAAAGAAGAGCTAGTACCAATTCTGCTTAAACTATTCCAAAAAATTTAGGAGAAGAGACTCCTCCCTAACTCATTCTAGGAAGTCAGAATCACCCTGACACCAAAACCTGGCAAAGATGCAGCACAAAATGAAAACAATAGGCCAATATCCCCCAATATCCCTGAAGGACATAAACACAAAAATCTTCAACAAAATAGTAGCAAATCAAACCCAGCAGTGCATCAAAAAGTTAATTCACCACTATCAAGTAGGCTTCTTTCTTCTTATGTAAAGTTGGCTCAACATGCAGAAATCAATAAACGAGATTCACCACATAAAGAGAATTTAAAACAGAATCCATATGATAATCTCAATAGATGCAGAAAAAGCCTTTGATAAAATCCAACATTCTTTCATGATAAAAACCCTCAAGAAACTAGGAAAGAACATACCTCAAAACACTGAGAGCCATCTATGACAAACTCACAGACATCATACTGGATGGGCAAAAGTGAACGGGCATTTCTTTTGATAACTGGATCAAGATAAGGATGCCCATTCTTCCCACTCATATTCAACATAGTCCTTGAAGTACTAGCCAGAGCAATCAGACAAAAGAAAGAAATAAAGCCCATCCAGATAGGAAAAAAAGAAGGCAAACTGTCTATTTTCAGTGATAACATGACTCTATACTGAGAAAACCCCAAAGACTCTGCCAAAAGGCTCCTGGAACTGATAAACGACTTCAGTGAAGTTTTAGGATACAAAATCAATGTAAAAATATCAGTGGCATTTCCATACACCAATAATATTCAAACTGAGAGCAAAATCAAGAACACAATCTCATTTAAAATAGTCACACACACACAAAATACTTAGGAACACATCTAACCAAGGAGGTAAAAGACCTCTAAAAGCAGAACGACAAAACACTGCTAACAGAAATTGTACATGACACAAACAAATGAAAACATTCTATTCTCATGGATAGGAAGAATCAAAATCATTAAAATGGTCTATACTGCCCAAAGTGATCTACAAATTTAATACTATTTCATTAAACTTGCAATGTCATCTTTCACATAATTAGAAAATCTATTCTAAAATTCTCATGGAACCAAAAAAGAGCCTGAATAACCAAGGCAATCCTAAGCAAAAAGAAGAAAGCTAGAGGCCTCACATTACCTGGTGTCAAACTATATTATAAGGCTACAGTAACCCAAACAGCATAGTACTGCTACAAAAACAGACACATAGACCAATGGAACAGAATAGAGACCTCAGAAATAAAGTCACATTCCTACAGCCATCTGATCTTTGAGCAAGTTGACAAAAATAAGAAATAGAGAAAGGAATTCTCATTTAATTAATGGTGCTGGGATAGCTGGTGAGATATACATAGGAGAATGAAACTGGACGCTTACCTTCTACCATTTACAAAAATTAACTTAAGATAGATTAAACATTTAAATGTAAGACCTCAAATGGTAAGAATCCTAGAAGTAAACCTAGGAAACACCATTCTGGACATTGGCCTTGGAAAATAATTGGTGTCTAAATACTGAAAAGCAATTGCAACAAAATAGAAAAATGACAAGTGGGACCCAATTAAACTAAAGAGCTTCTGCACAGCAAAAGAAACTATCAAGGGAGTAAACAGACAACCTACAGAATGGCAGAAAATATTTGCAAAGTATCATTGGATAAAGGTCTAATATCCAGAATCTATAAGGAGCTTAAACATTTCAACAAGCAAAATACAAATAATTCCATTAAAAAGTATACACAAGACATGAACAGACAGTTCTCAAGAGAAGACATACTATTAATAGCAGCCTGAAACATAAAAAGATGGCTTAACATCTCTAATCATCAGAGAAATGCAAATCAAAACTACAATGAGATGTCATTTCACACCAGTCAGAGTGGCTATTACTAAAAAGTCAAAAAACAAAACAAACACCAAAACAAACAGATGCTAGTGAGGTTGTAGAGAAAAGGTAATGCTTATAAACTGTTGGTGAGAATGTAAACTAGTTCACCCACTATGGAAAGCAGTTTGGAGATTTCCTCAAGAATTTAAAGAGAACTGCCATTAGACTTCAGGAATCCCATTACTGGGTATATATCAAAGAAAACAAATCATTCTACCAAAAAGATGTATACACTTGCATATTCATTGCAGCACTATTCATAATAGTAATGACATGGAATCAACCTAGGTTCTCATTAATGTGGATTGGATTAAGAAAATATGCTACATGTACAGCATGGAATACTACGCAGCCATAGAAAATAATTACATCATGTCCTTGTCAGCAAACTGGATGCAGGGGCATGCTATTATCTTAGGTGAATTAACTTGGAAACATAAAACCAAATACCACATATTCTCACTTATAAATGGGAGCTAAACATTGTGTACTTGTGGACATAAAAATGGCAGCAACAGAAACTGGGGACTGCTAGAGGGAGGAAGGAGGAAGTGGATAAGGTTCAAAAACTAACTGTTGGGTACTATGCTCATTATCTGGGTGATGGAATCATTCACATCCCCAACCTCAGCATCAGGTGACATGTAATGAACTTGCACATGCACCATTTGAATCTAAAATAAAAGTTGAAACTATGAAAAAAATGAATAAAGAACCATTAGCTCATAAAATACCCAACCAATCAAAGAAACAAACAAAAGCACAGAAATGAAAATCCATGTATAACTTTTGACTCCCTGAAACTTGTTACTAATGGCCTACTGTTGACAGAAAGCTTTACTGATAACATAAACAACTGATTAATACACATTTTGTATGTTATGTATATTACAGACTTTATTTTTACAATAAAGTATGCTAGACAGAAGAAAATGTTATTAAAAAATTCAAGGAAGAGAAAATACATTTACTATTCATTAAGTGAAACTGGATCATTATAAAGGTTTTCATCCTCATTGTCTAGGTGCCAAGCAGGCTGAGGAGAAGGAAAAAGTGGAGGAGTTGGTTTTATTGTCTCTTGCACTTCTAAAGTATAAGAGGCAGAAGAGGTGGAAGAGGGGGAAGGGGAAGCCGGATAGACAGGCACACTTGATGTAACGTTACAGAAATACATTGTTTTCTGTCTGACCAATTTGCTTTCCTATTTCTCTAAAAATGTTTCCATACAGCATCATTCATTTTCCACCATTTGTTTTGTTTCAGTGTCCATATCATAGAAGGGTTCATGTCATAGAAGATGTCAAAAGAAGAGTTGAATCATTGCAATCCTTTTGCCAGATTGTCTAATGTCAATTTGTTTTCCCACACTACTTTTTCTAAGTCTATCTTCCTCATCCTTGGGCATTGGTTCACAATTACTCATTTACATCAAGTTGTCTTGTGTTAATTCATCTGGTGCGGTGTCTATTAGCTCTTGAATTTATCCAAGATCTGTATCTTGAAACCTTTTGTCACCCACCATTTTTGCCATATCCACAGTCTCTTTCATGATTTTCTTTATTATCTCTGTCATAAATCCTGTGAAGTCATGCACAACATCTGGGCACAGTTTTCTTCAGCAGGAATTTATTGTTTCAGGCTTGATGACTTTCACAACTTTCCTATAACAGTGATGACATCTTCAATGGTGTAATCCTTCTAGACTTTCATGATGTTGTCTCTATCTGGGTTCTCTTCCATAGTGTTGATATTTTTTTTCCATATAGTACTGTGTATAATAAGCCTTAAAGATCCTTATTGCCTGCTGATCCAGAGATTGAATTAGAAATGTTGTTTTTGGGGGTAAGCAGACACCTTCGCCTACCTTTGTTGTTGAACTCTTGGAGTTCTGAGTGACCAGGGCCATTGTCTAATATCAAAAGAACTGTAAATGTCAGTCTCTTAGTGGCAAGGTATTTTCTGACTTCAGGGACAAATCATCAATGGATCTGTTACTTTTGCACCAACCTAATAGAAGATTAGGTTGCAAAAGTAACAGATCAATTGATAATTTGCACCATAAAATTATTCTTGCACCAATCTAATATTTCAGAAAAGCCCTTTTATGAAATATAATATTTAAAAGGGCTTTCCTTGTTTAGGTTTTCTTATTGTACAACCAAAATATTGGCAGCTTGTGTTTATTGTTTCCTTTTAAGGCTCAAGAATTTGCAGCTTATCGAGAAGGGCAGTCCTGATTATAAATCTGACTGAATTTACACAAAACAATAGAGTTAACCTAAGTCTTTCTGTCTTAAATCCTAGTGCTTGCTTCTCTTTCTTACAACTAAAACATGTCCTTTGTGGAAATTTTTGCAGAATAGGGCACATTTGTCTATATTAAAAATCTGTTCAGGCACAGATTCTTTCTCCTTGATGATTTTCTTAATGGCATCTGGAAACTTTTCTGCTGCCTCTTGGTTGGCAGCAGCTGCTTCTCCTGTTATCTTGACATTTTTTGAGTCAAACCTCTCTTTAAAATTACCAAACTACCCTTCACAGATATTAAGTTCTCCAGCTTTAGATCCTTCACCTTACTTTTGCTTTAAGTTGTTTTACAGTAACTTTGCTTTTTGTTGAATTATATTAAAGTCCATAGTTATGCCTTACTTACAGAAATCCTGCACCAACATAAAATACACATGTTCAATATATAATACAAAGGTATTTCAGCCAAAGGGCAAGGATTTTGTGCCTGCTGACATAGCTGCAGCAATAGTTTCATAAATTTTCTTTCCTTTTTGTTTTGTTTTTTTTTTTACAGTGGTCTTTATGCTGGATTCATTAATCTTGAAATGGTGGAAAACCACAACTAGAGACCTCAACCCATGGTACATATGCAGGAATTCGATTTTTATTGTAATGTCATGACTTTTCTTTGATTATTGGGAGCACTTCAAGCATCATTAGTGTCACTTTACATGGGTCTCATGGTGGTGTTCTGTGTTCATGGTATTGCACTAAATGTGAAGAAAAAAAACACAAGACATGTGGGAGATTACGTTTTACTGAAATATGCAATTTGGTGGAGAGACTAACTGGTCATACAGAGATGATTATCATCACAGGGTGTTTCAAGCAGACACAACACTCGAGCTCACCCCAATAGCAATAGGAGGTGGCTTGAAATTATTATAGTAGAACAGTATATAGTATGGTTGATGTTATGCAGTTATAATTTTACAGAAATGACATACTTAACTTTTTCTTAATTTTTTCAACATTTTGACACTACACAGTTTATTTGTAAGTGTTTTCAAATTATTACAAATCTCAAAAAATTTCGATATATTTACTAAAAAAAAATCTACGTGTAAGTGGATCTGTGCAATTCAACCTGTGCTGTTCAAGGGTCAATTGTGTAATTTTTCTTATAATAAGCAAAGAAAAGTATAAAACAAAGAGAACTCTAGTCAATTCATTCTGATGTACATAAACTATTGGATACGAGGTTTCTAAGAACATGGTGTAATAACACATATTTTTCATTTGTTTTTTACAAACATCAGTATCCTTCAGATGTGCTATTGAGAAATGTTTTCAAATTTAGCCAGTGTTACAAAACATTTTTTAATGAGATTGATCCCAGAATATTCTAGTTCTGGCACAACTCAGCCCTTTATTGGAAAGACAGATTTGCTCAACTTTCTAGCTTAATCATTAGCATGAGCATAGAGAAGGCAGAAGCAGAAAATTCCGTCTCTCATTCACTGGAGATTCAAAAAGCTGTGTACTATTCACCACCTTTCTCTTAATATCAAATTAATTACATATTTTTATTTTTTCTTCCAGCATTCTTACAGTTTCACCATTTCTTGCACTTCCAAAGCTAGAAGTTTATTCTCAGTCTTGGCATTTCCCTACTTAAACTATATATGAAAACCCAAATTTAGTTTCTTCATTTCCTCTGCAAACATAAGTTCATTTAGTCTTCAAATGATTGAGTGAGGTAGATATAAGAATGATTACGACACACATTTAAAAATCATTAATTCACCTGAAGTAGTAAGTAGAAATTTTAGGACATGAATCACATTTGGCTAACTCCAAAGCTATACACTTTCCGTCATATAATAGTAAGTTTACTAGCATTCCAATTGCTGTTGTCAAAGTCTTAGATATGCTCCCTGTTAATTATATTAGAATTCTGCCCACACAGGTGGATGGAGGATGAGAATATTTGAGTTTTGTTTTTAATTAAGATACTCATTACATTTATTGAGCTTTGAATATATATATACGTATATTATATATACATATATATGTGTGTGTGTATATATATTTTTTTTTCTTTTTTTTTTTTGAGATGAAGTCTCACTCAGTTGCCCAGACTAGAATGCAGTGGCATGATCTCAGTTCACTGCAACCTCCGCCTCCCAGGTTCAAGCAGTTCCCTGCCTCAGCCTCCCAAGTAGCTGAGACTATAGATGTGTGCCACCATACCTGGCTAGTTTTTTATATTTTTAGTAGAGATGGGTTTTCACCGTGTTAGCCAGGATGGTCTCGATCTCCTGACCTTGTGATCCATCCTCCTCGGATTCCCAAAGTGCTGGGATTACAGGTATGAGTCACCATGCCCGGATGATTATATTTTATAAAAAAGCAAAACTGCAGTGTTTCTTGGGAGGAAGCAGTGCCATTATAGCTATTTATATGCTCTTGGCATCTTATAGATCTAAGAAGTTTAGATGAAAATATTTATGTTTATTGAAGAAATTTACTTTCATCTCAAATATTTCAAAATTTTCAAATATAGCCTATCCTGTAATTACATTTTATAATTTTCGTTTTGTTTTCTTTTGTTTTGTTTTATTTTAGACAGGGTCTCACTTTGTCACCCAGGCTGGAGTGCATTGAGTGCAGATCCTCCTGCCTCAGCCCTGCCAAGTAACTAAGACTCCAGGCATATGGTACTGTGCCCGGCTAATTTTTTTGTTTTTTTTGTAGAGAGGAGGTTTCACTATGTTGTCCAGGCTGGTCTCGAACTCTAGAGCTCAAGCAATCCGCCCACCTTGGCTTCCCAAAGTGCTGCAATTACAGGTATGAGCCTCCGTGCCTGGCCGTATTTTATAGTTCCGATAGTCTTGTGGACTGTTAAGCTCAACACATCCATTTCTTCCAGCCAATGGAAACAGGGAATGGTCATAAAAGTGAGAAAACAGTATTTAAACTGTGGTAAGAATGGATTCCATTTTTATGATTTTGTACTCTCATTAAATCAGAAATAAGAAAATGCTTGCATAATGGTATCATTTCTTCTAAAGCCAATTATCTTGGCCTTCAAAACAGGTTGTGAGAATGTCAATGCTTAAGACATTTTCGAAATTGTTGTTACTTGTTTATGTTTTTCTTTTTTAAAACATAATTGCCATAAATTGTGACAGGCTGCCTTCTCAACCCTTTCACTTAAATGCTTATGAACTCATTTGGGATAATTAAAATGTTCCCAATGAGAAAGTCAGCTTTTACGAGAAGCATACAATCTTGTTTTTGAAATTCCAGAAAAATGCTAAGGGAACACCAACTGCAACTTAACATTTGTCCTGTGGCCTTAAGGGAAGAAAGCCATTTCTGTTAAATAAAACTTTAATTCTTTTGACCCAGCACACAGTCTCCTACCCTAAATTTGTCTCTATGATTTAATATTTTGC
Organism: Rhinopithecus bieti; assembly: GCF_001698545.2. Classification (NCBI taxonomy): domain Eukaryota; kingdom Metazoa; phylum Chordata; class Mammalia; order Primates; family Cercopithecidae; genus Rhinopithecus; species Rhinopithecus bieti. The sequence goes on along the minus strand of NW_016822769.1, from coordinate 57,515 downwards.
CTTCTTAGCAAATATTTTGAAACAAGTAGTAAAAGAGATAATTTTTGTTAATATACTTTCATGAAAATGATTAAATGTAATTTGGAAAAAGAAGAAACTAATCTGTGTAGTTTAAAAGGACAAGGTGGCTTTTGTGTGATTATAAAGTTTTAACAGTTTAAATTGAGAGAACATTTGTCAAAAAGCCAACATTCGGAACACTTAAACATTTCTTATTAACTCTGGTTAACCCTATTAATTATTTCAATGGAAATAAAAACAACCTATTCTCACACAAAGCCAAGAAAAATGAGACATTCGAGTATTTTGAATGTATTGATGCCTTAAACCTTCTACATAATTGAAAACAATTAGGTCTACCTAAAAAAGTCTTTATCATATAAAAATTTGGCTGGAAACTAATGAAATAATCTGTGCATTGTATAACTACTTAACATATTTTTATTTGATTAGGTGACTAATCAGATGAATTAGAGATAAAATAAAATTGACTTTAAAATTTTACATTAACATATGCCCTGAAGTCTTTCTTAAATGTCTATCGTGGTATAAAATATGTCTGTTGAAAGGAAAGATACTAAATAGGCAATTTAATCTTTAAAATATAGGTAGTTTGACTGAAAACAAAACAAAATCTGTGGCCTAGAAATAAATGTGTGATACATAAGTCTGGAGACATTATCAGGTGAGAGACAATTTCTGCTTTAGAGATGGATATTGTTACAAAAAAGCTACAAGCATACATTTTAGGAAATAAATTGTGTCATGCACTAAATGGCAACTTCATTTTGGGCACTGAGAGTGAGGATGATGTTCTCTACATACTTTGAGCCCTAGTGCTGCCTAATAGAAGCAAACAATGAAGAATGAACTTCCTTTGTAACATGTGCATTGACTAAACTGAGCTGGAGGAGAGATGATGTAACTGAAAATATTGTGGAATGATTAGCTGAGTATAAGTAAAATAAAGAAATCTGGATTCACTACAGGTTAAATGTTAATATGTGCATAGGCTGTTCAATACTGTTCTAAAAACAAGCAGTGATAGTGGATGTAGTGGAATAGAGTCTATAAGGAAACTTATAAGTTTCCATAAAAGAGTAATAGAGAAGAAGGCCAACTAAAATTTAGAATAAGTTATTGGATTACATAATCATCGTTTTGGAACTCCTAATAATACTACTAATCCAGGTAAAAATTATCATCTGAAACAACTACATGAATGATTGATGAAAAACATGAAAAGCTGCAAATGTAACCCTTTTCTAAATATCTCTGATGTGCAAAGAGGAAAAAATAACTACAATGAAGCAATCAGTTTTTCAGCCCCTTAGTACAATGTTTAATCTTAGTACCACTAATGATTGATCAACCAGAAAATGAGATTTCAGATATGATGCGATGTATTACCCAGCATTACTAATGTTACACTTACCTCAACAGTAGTTCTAATTTCTGGTTTGTAGGAATTACAAAGGATAGAAGAAGAAGCTAGATGATGACAGAATTTAGAAAACTCTCACTGTGGCAATGCCTTCACCTTTGCTTCTAGAAAATTTAGACCAATGAAATTTTGAAGATATTGACACGAGAGAACCATGTAAGCTGAACAATTTATTCACAATATCTCTGAACTCAACTCACCCATTTTATAGATCAGGAAAGGAATGTTAAGTTCAAAGGCAACCCACACTTGTAAAAGTCAGTCAGCATTCCACCCCAGATCTTTTGATTCCTAAGTCAGGTATTATTTGCCTAGTACCCTGTTATTCTTCAGGGACTTTGTGGTATCCCACCAAGCAATATGTTCTCTATTGCTAGAGAGGTTGGGGGATAATTTGAAAATTATACTACAGAGAAAATTTAAACAGCAAACTTGAGTCTGGATTAGGAGAACATCTTTAAGATCTTCTCTGAGAGTACATGGTTCTGTGAGTAATCCACAGCCAGAGCAAGCAGGTGTTAGTTGGGTAAATTAGGAACCCACCCCCAGTCACACTCTTGTCTTTAAGAGTGTAATTATTGCACCAGGAGTAATTTCAAGAAATGGCTGATCACCACAAGCAAAATAAAATGGCAAACTTATTTTTAGCCCCTTAAGAATGGATAAAGAAAGCATTATTCCAATTATTTTCATTACCTTCAGATAAATTCACATAGAAAAAAATGCATTTCCATTCTCCTGTCAAATTCAATTATATAATCATTTCATTTGAACTTCTTTTATGAAGAAAAGTAAATATCACCTTCAAAATATTTGCAACTAATCTATAACAGCAGCTATATATCCTGCTTATATAATTTTTATAAAGTGTGAATTACAGTATAGATGTTAGTAATTATTTCATTCACTGCTAAAATGACCTTCATAACTGTTTTGTACTAAAGCATATTGGTAGCTCTAGTTTCTCAATGCAGTTAAAACAAAAGCACAAAGACAAAATATTCCTCATCAGGTTAATGAGAATAAGTAGCAAACACCTGCCCTTTTGAAGATGCGAAAATGATTTTAACAGATTAGGTTCTGAGCTTCCTCAGGAGGTGATTACAGTCTTTTAAAACAAACTGTTGTTAGACATGGCCCTGTAAGCCCTGCTGGTAAATCAATAGACTAACATTTTTATTTTCTGTCTTTCACTCTGAGAGTATTGAAGAACTGTCCTCAAGGAAGTTTTCTCAGAGAGTTGATTTTTTTTTTATATACCTGCAGGGTAGAGGAGTGTGGTATTGATCTATATATTAAGAGAAGAAATAAAGCCTAAAACTTTGCATATGAGGCCTAAATTTCATTTTCTGCACTCAGTGAAATAGAACAACATGGAATAAATCAACATCACAACCACAATAACAAAAATGCTTACTTCCTACATTACATAACCTCTCCTTTCTTCTCATTGGTATAATTATTAATATACTACAGTTCTGATAGGTAAAATACTAATAACAGTTACAACATTTTTAAGAGGAAGGCAGTTAGAGCAGGAAAAAAGGCTGATAACATGAATGATCTACAGTCAGAACCTGAATAGCTTTTCTGCCTTACTTCCCTTTACAAATACAGGACGTTAATGTCCACACTCAGGACAAAGAATAGTATTGGACTTTCAAGGTTTTTGAGCTGTAGATCGTACTCTGCCACCTATTTAAATAATTTAAAACCTCACATTTTATTTTATTTTCAAAACCCTCCTGATAATAAATATTATGATAATTTCTATTTAGTGGCTATCTCGTATGTGCCAAAAACACATTTTGTTTATCCATTTAATCCTCACAACTACTCCATGACATAGATATTATCTCATTTAACAGATGAGGAAACAAATTTTGCTTTAGCAAGTTGTTCAATTCACACAATGAGGAAGTGGAAAAATTGGGATTTGACTTTAGATCTGACTTCAAAATTTATGTTCTTTTCTCTACACTGCAGTCTTTTTAAGAAATTAAATGAGATGGGGAGAACAAATGGGCTAGAGGTTTAACTATTTTAATTCTTAATAACTGTCAATGTTGTTTACCCTGAATTTAAAGTTTTAGAGTTATACAGATTAAGATATTAGATTATGTTTGAAATAAAACTAGAAGAGCTTACTAAACAATTTATATAAATTTTAAATACACAAACAAAATATCCTCTAAATCCTTACTATCCTTTTGAGCTATTAAAATGTTTCTATTTCAATAATGTTAGTTTAAGTCTATATCCTAGGAATGGTCAGATGTTTTAATCATTAGTATATAATCCAGAGAAAGTTAGCTAGCATGTAATTTAAAAGACATATTCCAGATATGACTACTATAAGCTTCAGCTCACTTCATGTCTCTCCAACATTAGGTTTTCTATTTTTTTAACAAATATTAAAGATTATCTTTCTCTGGTGAAATGGATGGTGTTAAAGATAACAAGTTAAAGATAACACCGCATGTTCTCACTCACAGGTGGGAACTGAACAATGAGATCACTTGGACTCGGGAAGGGGAACATCACACACCGGGGCCTATCATGGGGAGGGGGGAGGGGGGAGGGATTGCATTGGGGAGTTATACATGATATAAATGATGAATTGATGGGTGCTGACGAGTTGATGGGTGCAGCACACCAACATGGCACAAGTATACATATGTAACAAACCTGCACGTTATGCACATGTACCCTATAACTTAAAGTATAATAAAAAAATGAAAAAAAAAAAAGATAACAAGCTAAAATGTGGAGAAAGTTGCATGAATAGAATTTAACAATCTAGAGTGAGCTCTTCATCCCTCATCATAGAATTAAGAATCTAGGTTTCATTCCCAAATGGTCCTGTGTTTAGCCAGATTCCAGCAGGTTTTTGGTCACATGACTCAGATTAACAGTTAGCTAAAATAATGTCACATTTGCCCTGGGGTGAACTTTTCATTTAATGTTTGTCAGAACACCCAAGGGACTGTTCAATGCATACACAAGGGTTTGTGTCCCTATTTCATACTTGCTTACCACTAAATATCTGCATGTGAGACAGAACTCTGTCTGAAACTTGCTTTCATTCAACAGTCAGGGAGGAGGAAGATCTGTCTTCTCATTTATCTCTAACTTTCAAAGAGTACTAATATTTATCAGAAAAAATCTAGTTGTAGGTGGACAAATGGGCTTTGATCAATTAAAAACTAATATTCAACTCCATGCATTATATGATCAATTCTATGATTACCTTGGGACAATTGTTACCCCCTCACCATTTCTGTATTTATATTACCAAAAGAGAATGCTAGAAGTCAGGCAGGGTACTCTTGTGTCATTCCTAAACTAGTTTTTGGATGTACTTGGACTTTAGATGGGTCTCTGGAGAGACTGGCAGGTTACCAGGCTGCCTGAGGATACATCCATCTGCATAACTTGTAGAGCCAGGCCTCAAAATTGCCCAACAAATTTAGAACAAGGGCCTCATCCAGATTTGGACACCAAAATAAATATCCTAGGACTCAACAGCTACCCCTTCAAACTATTCAAGATTTGTGACGGTGTCGTATAAAAATTGGCAGATGTATTCTCTCAATAGTATTTTAAAAGTGGCTCCTAGGGTTTACAAAAGAGTGTGTGGTCATTAGATCCAGAAAGGTACCCTTTTTATACGCTGCCTCATGACGTCTTGCGATTGCAAATAGAGCTACGTTGATTGGCCTGGCCACTGAGACGGGGCTCCTGGGCTCCCTGGAATGCATAATATGAGCACTTTTTACCATCACTAGGCTTAAACAGATCAATCTGGTGTTACAGGAAATAAAACTTAGTGTGTACTTATATTATTTTTTATAGATTGGATTTCTGTCTAAGATTTCTAGTCTGGGTGATATTTGACAAATGAATTAACCTGGGATATATTATTTATTTTCAGTAATACATTTTTTAAAATTTTTATTTGCAAATATCTTAAATTGAACGACATCCTTCCTAAAGGCAGATATTATCATAGTTGTACAATGACCAGGAAAACATACCACTTCTTAGGTTTTAGTGAGTTTAGGAAGTTTGTAGGAATGAATCTCAATTAGTATACAAAGAGAAGGTTTGTTAAATTCCATTTAAATGGAAAACATCTGCAACTTTTCATTTTCCCACTTGCATATATTGTCTGAGAGGGATTATGTCATTTTCAAGATTGCTGGGAGTAAGCTGTAGAGTAGTTGGGAGCAAAACAGGATCCAGCCTCACACTGGGGGTAAATATCATATCATCCTCTCGCCAGTATAAAAATGCTACCTACCTTGTACAATTGTTTTGAGGATTAAGTGATACAATTACCATAAAGTAGTTAGGACAACATTTACAATAAACATGTTAACATGTTTACAATAAATAGATATTTAGATTTCCTATTCAAATTTCTTTAAAATAAAACTATCTCCTGATTTTTTATCTCATCAAGTTGGGTTTTCTTAAATTCTATTTTCTTGTGGCCACAGCTAACCTGTATTATAATCATTAACTCTCCACAGTTGTGTATAATTGCTAACAGCATCAATGAGTCAAAGTACCAAGAGTACTTGATATGGAATCAGAAATCCTGGTTTGAATTCTAGCTGACAATAGATTGTTTGATCTTCTTGAGCCTTACTTCAAAATTGTTCTGAAAATTTAATGAAATAATGTAAAACAAATGCCTATCATTGAGCTAGCATGTAACAGATGCTCACAAATATTAGCTTATTTGTTCCATCTAAATTATATATTTCTGGAGAATAAGAAGTATGCTATAAATTTTCCTTATCTCTATGTAGCTCATTGATCTGCACAACCTTGGGGTCTTAACAATTAAATATTCCCAGACTTCATGAATAAAACACGTTTCTAACTTTGACCATGTGACAAAAGAACTGAATATGTGAATTTATTTGATTGCTTTCTCACTGAAATGTCTGAATGGTCTTCTGCACCTTACAAGGTCAAGGATACTATTTTCTTCATAATGATATCCAAACGAATACAATGTTAAAAAGTAAATTGCATGAAACACAATGGGAAATAAAACTTACCAGACAGAAGATCAAGAAGAATTACGTGCCAAAGCTCTGGCCCACATGTCTATACAATTGATTTGACTTAATAAGTTTGATGCAAAGAGAGTTGTATTGTTTGGGATGTGCGTGCACACACACACACACACACACACACACACACACATCTTTAACTGTCTGAGCACATCTTTCAGCCATTCATTTAGAATTCCATGAATAAATAAATACAAATAGGTTGTTTCATTTTAAAATCAGCTTTTATCTGAAATTTCAAACGAAGCATATACTAGCATATAAACAGAGAGACTAAAAAACAGTTAAACTGAAGAATGTCCAAATGTCAAAGACAACTCATGATTGTTATACTCATCTTGGTAAAAGAAGTACTGTATCTCTTACCACATGTTGATTAAATCTGTTTGTTTTGTAAATATTTCTGTAATTTTTTTTTTTTTTTTTTTTGCGACCACCGCCAGATTTAAAGCATGGAGGTTTTTCACTCTAAAGCTTTGTGGGGTGATTTGGGTAAAATGTTTTCTATCTGTTCTCCTAGCTAACCCCTATATATCCTTTAGAATTCAGCCTCAGTGTCTTCCAGGAAGGTTTTTCTTTATCCCTGTTCCTTTATCTTCCTGTTTGGGACTAGCAAAATGCCCTGAGTAATATAAAAGTGCCTCACACAATGTTAAAACTGTAGTGTTCCTGTCTGTATTATCCACCAGATTGTGAAAATCTTTAAGGCAAAGACTTCATCTTCTTCCATCTTGAGTCTAATCCTCTAGAATGGTGCCCAGCACATAACACAGGCTCAATAGACATTTGTTGAACTGAATTAAATCTATTTATAGAACAGTTTGTGTAACTAAATTTATTCTAAAGTGATCCCCAAGTTTCCACTAGTCCAAGAAGAATGCTACTTTATGTACAGCTTCCTGAAGTGGACATTAATATGCATTTTTTATGAAAGCAATTTCTGATTTCTGTTGCAGTGATAGATTTCAGCATCTGATGATAGGATTCAGTGATAGGAGAGTGATACCACATATGTAATTCACAAAAGGTGTAACATATAACATGCAATTGGCTGCGTTTAGGGACATAAGTTCATCTCCAGGTTACCACTACACACGTGACTGTGAGTTCTACCATGTATTTTTGGTTTTGTGCTTTGCAAAGGAAAATTAGTCACTGCTTCTTTCTACCTAACAGAAAGGACCAGTAAACCTTCCCTGTACAACCAGATCATAAAAGGTGAGTTTTTAATTGATAAGGATCATTCTCTCAAAGAGTTATTTCACTTACATGGTCATTCCAATTACTAATAAGTAAATCTGCAAAATAAATGTAGAAATAATAGCTGATCTTAAGAAGTATTATTTAGTGATTTATTTTCGAAGATGGCTAAATAGGAACAGCTCTGGTCTACAGCTCCCAGCAAGATTGATGCAGAAGACGGGTGATTTCTGCATTTCAACTGAGGTACCTGGTTCATCTCACTGGGACTGGTTGGACAGAGCATGCAGCCCATGGAGGGTGAGCCGAAGCAGGGCGGGGCATCACATCATCAGGGAAGTGCCAGGGGTCAGGGGATTTCCCTTTCCTAGCAAAGAAAAGACATGAATGACTGTACCTGGAGGAACAGTACACTTCTGCCCAAATACTGCACTTTTCCCACAGGCTTTGCAACTGGCAGACCACGAAATTCCCCCCATGCCTGGCTTGGTGGGTCCCATGCCCACAGAGCCTTGCTCACGGCTAGAACAGCAGTCTGAGATCAATCTGGGTCACTGGAGCTTGGTGGAGGGAGGGGCATCCACCATTGCTGAGGCTTGAGTAGGTAGTTCTATGCTCACAGTTTAAACAAAGTGGCAGGGAAACTCAAAGTGGGCATAGCCCACTGCAACTCAGCAAGGCCTACTGTCTCTCTAGATACTACCTCTGGGGGCAGGGCATATCTGAACAAAAGGCAGCAGACAGCTTCTGCCAACTTAAATGTCCCTGCTTGACAGCTCTGAAGAGAGAAGTGGTTCTCCCAGCATGGTGTTTGGGCTCCAATAACAAACAGACTGCCCCTTCAAGTGGGTTCCTGACCCCTGTGTAGCCTGACTGGGAGACACCTCCCAGTAGGGGCTGACAGACACCTCATACAGGCAGGTATCCCTCTGGGACAAAGCTTCCAGAGGAAAGATCAGGCAGCAACATTTGCTGTTCTGCAGCCTCCACTGGTGATACCCAGGCAAACAGGTTCGGAGTGTATCTCTAGCAAACTCCAACAGACCTGCAGCTGAAGATCCTATCTGTTAGAAGGAAAACTAACAAACAGAAAGGAATAGCATCAACATCAACAAAAAGGACCACACCAGGCCTGCCTTACAAGAGACCCTGAAGGAAGCCCTAAACATGGAAAGGAACAACCGGTACCAGCCATTGCAAAAACATGCCAAAATGTAAAGACCATCGAGGCTAGGAAGAAACTGCATCAACTAACGAGCAAAATAACCAGTTAATATCATAATGGCAGGATCAAGTTCACACATAACAATATTAACCTTAAATGTAAATGGACTAAATGCTCCAATTAAAAGACACAGACTGGCAAACTGGATAAAGAGTCAAGACCCATCAGTCTGCTGTATTCAGGAGACCCATCTCACATGCAGAGACATACATAGGCTCAAAATAAAGGGATGGAGGAAGATCTACCAAGCAAATGGAGAACAAAAAAAAGCAGGGGTTGCAATCCTAGTCTCTGATAAAACAGACTTTAAACCATCAAAGATCAAAAGAGACAAAGAAGGCCATTACATAATGGTAAAGGGATCAATTCAACAGGAAGAGCTAACTCTCCTAAATATATATGCACCCAATACAGGAGCACCCAGATTCATAAAGCAAGTCCTTAGAGACTTACAAAGAGACTTAGACTCCCATACAATAATAATGGGAGACTTCAACACTCCGCTGTCAACATTAGACAGATCAATGAGACAGAAAGTTAACAAGGATATCCAGGAATTGAACTCATCTCTGCACCAAGCGGACCTAATAGACATCTATAGAACTCTCCACCCCAACTCAACAGAATATACATTCTTCTCAGCACCACATCGCACTTATTCCAAAATTGACCACATAATTGGAAGTAAAGCACATCACATTTATTCTAAAATTGACCACGTAATTGGATGTAAAACACTCCTCAGCAAATGAAAAAGAACAGAAATCATAACAAACTGTTTCTCAGACCACAGGGCAATCAAATTAGAACTCAGGATTAAGAAATGCACTCAAAACCGCACAACTACATGGAAACTGAACAACCTGCTCCTGAATGACTACTGGGTAAATAACAAAATGAAAGAGAAATAAATACGTTCTTTGAAACCAATGAGAACAAAGACACGATGTACCAGAATCTCTGGGACACATTTAAAGCAGTGTGTAGAGGGAAATTTATAGCACTAAATGCCCACAACAGAAAGCAGAAAAAATCTAAAATTGACACCTTAACATCACAATCAAAAGACCTAGAGAAGCAAGAGCAAACAAATTCAAAAGGTAGCAGAAGACAAGAAATAACTAAGATTAAAGCAGAACTGTAGGAGATAGAGACACAAAAAACCTTCAAAAATATCAATGAATCCAGGAGGTACTTTTTCGAAAAGATTAATAAAGTAGATAAACTGCTAGCCAGACTAATGAAGAAGAAAAGAGAGAAGATTCAAATAGAAGCAATAAAAATTTATAAAGGGGATATCAACACCCATCCCACAGAAATACAAACTACCATCAGAGAATACAATAAACACCTCTACGCAAATAAACTAGAAAATCTAGAAGAAATGAATAACTTCCTGGACACATACATTCTCCCAATACTAAACCAGGAAGCAGTTGAATCTCTGAATAGACCAATAACAAGTTCTGATTTTGAGGCAATAATTAATACCCTACCAACCAAAAAAAGTCCAGGACCAGATGGATTCACAGCCAAATTCTACCAGAGGTACAAAGAGGAGCTGGTACCATTCCTTTTGAAACTATTCCATTCAATAGAAAAAGAGACAATCCTCCCTAATTCATTTTATGAGGCCAGCATCATCCTAATACCAAAACCTGGCAGAGACACAATAAAAAATGAGAATTTTAAACCAATATTCCTGATGAACATCAATGCAAAACTCCTCAATAAAATACTGGCAAACTGAGTCCAGTAGCACATCAAAAACTTATCCACCACAATCAAGGTGGCTTCATCTCAGGGATGCAAGGCTGGTTCAGCATACACAATCAATAAACATAATCCATCACATAAACAGAACCAATGACAAAAACCACATGATTATCTCAATAGAGGCAGAAAAAGCCTTTGACAAAATTCAACAGCCTTTCATGCCAAATACTCTCAATAATTAGATATAGATGGACTGTATCTCAAAATAATAAGAGCTATTTATGATAAACCCACAGCCAATACCATACTGAATGGGCAAATACTGGAAGCATTCCCTTTGAAAACTCGGACAAGACAAGGATGCCCTCTCTCACCCCTCCTATTCAACATAGTATTGGAAGTTCTGGCCAGGGAAATCAGGCAAGAGAAAGAAATGAAGCGTATTCAATTAGGATAAGAGGAAGTCAAATTGTCTCTGTTTGCAGATGACATGATTGTATATTTAGAAAACCCTATCATCTCAGCCTAAAATCTCCTTAAGCTGATAAGCAACTTCAGCAAAGTCTCAGGATACAAAATCTATGTGCAAAAATCACAGGTATTCCTATACACCAAGAATAGACTAACAGAGAGCCAAATCATGAGTGAACTCCAATTCACAATTACTACAAAGAGAATAAAATACATAGGAATCCAAGTTACAAGGGATGTGAAGGACCTCTTCAAGGAGAACTACAAACCACTACTCAATGAAATAAAAGAGGACACAAAGAAATGGAAGAACATTCCATGCTCATGGATAGGAAGAATCAATATTGTAAAAATGACCATACTACCCAAGGTAACTTATAGGTTCAATGCTATTCTCATCACCCTAGTACTGACTTTCTTCACAGAATTGGAAAAAAACTGTAAAATTTCACATGGAACCCAAAATGTGTGCATAGTCAAGACAATCCTAAGCATAAAGAACAAAGCTGGAGGCCTCATGCTACCTGAATTCAAACTATACTACAAGCCTACAGTAACCAAAACAGAATGGTACTGGTACCAAAACAGTTATGTAGACCAAGGGAACAGACCAGAGGCCTCAGAAATAACACCACACATCTACAACCATCTGATCTTTGACAAACCTGACAAAAACAAGCAATAGGGAAAGGATTTCTTATTTAATAAATGGTGTTGGGAAAACTGGCTAGCCATATCTAGAAAGCTGAAACTGAATCCCTTCCTTACACCTTATACAAAAATTAACTCAAGATGGATTAAAGACTTCAATGTAAGACCTAAAACCATAAAAGCCCTGGAAGAAAACCTAGGCAATACCATTCAGGACATAGGCATGGGCAAAGACTTCATTACTAAAACACCAAAAGCAATGGCAAGAAAAGCCAAAATAGATAACTGGGATCTAAGTATACTAAAAAGTTTCTACACAGCAAAAGAAACTGTTATCAACTATCATCAGAGTGAACAGGCAACCTACAGAATGGGAGAAAAAATTTTACAATCTATCCATCTGACAAAGGGCTAATATCCAGAATCTACAAAGAACTTAAACAAATTTACAAGAAAAAAACAAACAACCCCACCAAAAAGTGGGCAAAGGATATGAACAGATGTTTCTCAAAAGAAGACATATATGCAGCCAATAGACACATGAGAAAATGCTCATCATCACTGGTCATCAGAGAAATGCAAATCAAAACCACAATGAGATACCATCTCATGCCAGTTAGAATGACGATCATTAAAAAGTTAGGAAACAACAGATGCTGGAGAGCATGTGGAGAAATAGGTATGCTTTTACACTCTTGGTAGGAGTGTAAATTAGTTCAACTGTTGTGGAAGACAGTGTGGAGATTTCTCGAGGATCTAGAACTAGAAATACCAGTTGACCCAGCAATCGCATTAGTGAGTATATACCCAAAGGATTATAAATCATGCTACTGTAAAGACACATGCACACATATGTTTATTGTGGCACTATTTACAATAGCAAAGACTTGGAACCAACCCAAATGTCCATCGATAATAGACTGGATAAAGAAAATGTGGCACCTATACAACATGGAATAGTAGGCAGCCATAAAAAATGATGAGTTCATATCCTTGCAGGGACATGGATGAAGCTTGAAACCATCATTCCCAGCAAAATATCACAAGATAAAAAACCAAACACTGCATGTTCTCACTCATACGTGGGAGTTGAACAATGAGAACACATGGACACAGGGAGGGGAACATCACACACTGGACCCTGTTGGGGGGTTGGGGGCTGGGGGAGGGATAGCATTAGGAGAAATACCTAATGTAAATAATGAGTTGATGGGTGCAACAAACCAACATGGCACATGTATACCTATGTAACAAACCTGCATGTTGTGCACATGTGTCCTAGAACTTAAAGTATTAAAAAAAAGTGTGATTTGGTAATTGTATTAGTCTATTATCATGCTGCTATAAAGAACTGCCTGAGACTGAGTAATTTATAAAGGGAAGAGATTTAATTGACTCACAGTTCCATATGGCTATGAAGGCCTCAGGAAACTTAAAATTCATGGCTGAAGGGGAAGCAAACATGTCCTTCACATGACGGCAGGAAGAAGTGCCAAACAAAAGAGAAAAGCCCCTTGTAAAACTACCAGATTTCTTGAGAAGTCACTCACTATCACAAGAACAGAAGCATGAGTTTAACCATGCTTATGATTCAATTACCTCCAACCAGGTCCCTCCCACCACAAGTAGAGATTATGAGAATACAATTCAAAATGAGATTTGGGTAGGGACATAGCCAAACCATATCATTTCACCTCTGACCCTTCCCAAATCTCATGTCCTCACATTTCAAGACACAGTCATACCTTCCCAAAAGTCCCCCTAAAATCTTAACTCATTCCAGCATTAACCCAAAATTCCAAGTTCAAAGCCTCATCTGAGGCAAGGCAAGCCTCTTCCACCTAGGAGCCTGTAAAATCAAAAGCGAGTTAGTTACTTCTTATATACAATGGAGGCACAGGTATTGGGTAAATACAGCCATTCCTAATGGGAGAACTTGCCCAGAACAAAGGGGGGGGCTACAGGCCCTTTTCGAGTCCAAAATCCAAAGATGCAATAATTAAATCTTAAAGCTCTGAAATAATCTCCTTTGACTCCATGTCTCACATCCAGGTCATCCTGATGCAAGAGGTGAGCTCATAGAACCTTGGGTAGGTCTACCACTGTGGCTTTGCAGGGAAAATTCCTCCTCCTGGCTACTTTCATGGGTTGGCATTGTCTATGGCTTTTCCAGGCAAACAGTGCAAGCTATTGGTGGATCTATCATTCTGGGGTCTGGAGGATGGTGGTCCTTTTCTCATCTACTAGGCAGTGTCCCAGTGGGAACTCTGTGTGTGGGATCCAACCCCACATTTCTCTTTCACACTGCCCTAGCAGAGGCTCTCCATGAGGACCTCCTCCCTGTGTTAAACTGCTGCCTGGATAGCTAGTCATTTCCATACATCCTCTGAAATGTAGGCAGAAGTTCCCAAACCTCAATTCTTGACTTCTGTGAACCATCAGACCCAACACCACATGTAAGCTGCCAAGGCTTGAGGCTTGCACCCTCTGAAGCAACAGCCTGAGCTGTATATTGGCCCCTTTTTGCCATGACTAGAGTGGCTTGGAGGCAGGGCACCAAGTCCCTAGTCTACGCACAGCAGGGGGTGATGGGCCTGGTTCTTGAAACCATTTTTTCCTCCTAAGCCTTCAGGCTTGTGATGGGAGGGGCTACTCTTTGACATGGCCTGGAGACATTTTCTCCATTGTCTTGTGGATTAACATTCAGCTCCTTGTTACTTAAGTAAATTTCTGCAGTCAGCTTGAATTTGTCCTTAGAAATTTTCTATTGCATCCTCAGGCTGCAAATTTTCCAAACTTTTATGCTCTGCTTCTCTTTTAAACATAAATTCCAATTCCAAACTGTATCTTTACGAGGACATAAAACTGAATGATTTTAACAGCACCCAAATTACCTCTTGAATGCTTTGCTACTTAAAAATTTCTTCCAACAGATACCCTAAATCATCTCTCTCAAGTTCAAATTTCCACAGATCTCTAGGGCAGGGGCAAAAAGCCACCAGTTTCTTTGCTAAAGCATAGCAAGAGTAACCTTTACCCCAGTTCCCCACAAGTTTCTCATCTTCATCTGAGACCACCTCAGCCTGGACTTCATTGTCCATATCAATGGACACCATTTTGTTCAACAAGTCTCTAGGAAGTTCCAAACTTTTCAATATTTTCCGGTCTTCTGAGCCCTCCAGTCTGCCCCAACCTTTGCCTGTTACCCGACTCCGAAGTTGGTTCACATTTTCTGGTATCTTTATAGAAGCACTCCACTCTCCACAGTACCAGTTCACTGTATTAGTACTTTCTCATGCTGCTATTAATAACTGTGTGAGACTGATAATTTGTAAATGAAAGAAGTCAAATTGACTCATAGTTCTGTATGGCTAGGGAGACCTCAAGAAACTTACAATCATGGTGGACAAGGAAGCAAACATATCCTTCTTCACATGATGGCAGCAAGGAGAAGTCCTGAGCAAAGAGGGAAAAGCCCCTTACAAAACAATCAGATCTCAAGAGCACTCACTCACTATCAAGAGAACAGCAGCATGAGGGTAATCACCTTCATGATTCAATTACCTCCCACTGTGTCCCTCCCATAACACATGGAGATTATGGGAACTATAGTTGAAGATGAGATTTGAGTGGGGACACTGCCAAACCATATCAGTAATTATGTATAAAGGGCAGTTTAGAGGAGAGAGTAAAATGCTAGCATAGAGGAAAATACAACTCCTGCTTAATAGAAGTCACATATACAATAGAATTGCAACCATTTAGGATAGCAGATGTCTTCAGGACATTTCTAGTTATCTCCTAGAGCTAGGATAAAAGGATATGCTTTATTTCTTTTACAACAAAATTGAAAAATTAGAAAACAATATTACACACTCAATATAGGCTTCATTTCTCAAAAATACTGTAAGAATCACAATGCAACAATAGTATTTTATTTATGAATCACAGCTAAGATCCAAGGGCTCCAGATCTCTATAAATATTCTTTCAAGAATACAAATCCTTTTTTATTTGCGTTTTGGGTAGAAGTGCTGACTCCATTTAAAATAAGGAAAACTAAGCAAGAGAGATAGTTTATTTTTGACATAAGAATACTAATAAGGCCTTAGGAAAATTAACCATTTCATATTTTCACTACTTGGATCTTTGGGGTTCATTTTTTTTTTTTTTTTTGAGATAGAGTTTTGCTCTTATTCCCCAGACTGAAGTGCAATGGTGCGATCTTGGCTCACTGCAACCTCTGCCTCCCAGGTTCGAGTGATTCTCCTGCCTTAGCCTCCCAAGTAGCTGGGATTACAGGCATGTGCCACCATGCCTGGCTAATTTTTGTATTTTTAGTAGAGATGGGGGTTTCTCCATGTTGGTCAGGCTGGTCTTGAACTCCCAGCCTCAGGTGATCCTCCCAAAGTGCTGGGATTACAGGCGTGAGCCACCATGCCTGGCCTATTTAGTTATTTTAACAAATTTTATTGTAAATCAACAAATTGTAAATGTATATATGTATGGGGTGCAAAGTGATGCTATGATATATGAATGCAAGCATACCTTGTTTTATTGTGCTTTGTTTTATTGTGTTGGGCAAATATTGCATTTTTTTACAAATTGAAGGTTTGTGGTAACCTTGTGTTGGCCAAGTGTACGGGTTTCATTTTCAACAGCACATGCCCACTTTTGTCTCTGTGTTACGTTTGGTAATGATTATAATATTTTAAACATGTTTATTATGATGATTTCTGTTATGGTGATCTGTGGTCAGTGACCTTTGAAATCACTATTGTAATTATTTTGGGATGCCACAAACTATGCCCATATAAGATGATGAACTTAATTGATAAATTTTGTGTATGTTCTCACTTCTCCATCTACCAGTCATTCCCTCATCACTCTCCCTCTCCTCAGGTGTCCCTATTCCCTGAGATGTGACAATATTGAAACTGGGTCAATTAATTAACACCACAATGGCCTCAAAGTGTTCAAATGAGAGGAAGAGTCCCATGTTTCTCCCTTTAAATCAAAAGCTAGAAATGATTCAGCTTATTGGGGAAGGCATGTCAAAAGCCTAAATAGAAAGCTAGGCTTCTTGCGCAAAATAGCTAGCCAAGATGTAAATGCAAAGGAAAAGTTATTGAAGGAAATCAAAAGTACTATTGCAGTAAACATGTGCAAGATAAGAAAATGAAACAGGCTTATTTCTGATATGGAGAGTTTTAGTGACCTGAATAGAAATCAAATTAGCCACAACATTTCCTGAAGCCAAAACCTAACTCAGAGCAAGGTTTTAAATCTCTTCAATTCTGTAAAGGCTGAGAGAGGTAAGGAAGCTAAAGAAGCTAGGAAGCTAACAGAGGTTTGTTCATACAGTTTAAGGAAAAAAGCTGTAACATAAAAGTGCAAGGTGGGCCAGGTGTGGTGGCTCATGCCTGTAGTCCCAGCACTTTGTGAGGCTGAGGTGGGTGGATCATGAGGTCAAAAGATTGAGACCATCCTGGCTAACATAGTGAAACCCCGTCTCTACTAAAAATACAAAACATTAGCAGGGCGTGGTGGCGGGCATCTGTAGTCCCAGCTACTGGGGAGACTGAGGCAGAAGAATGGCGTGAACCCGGGAGGTGGAGCTTGCAGTGAGCCGAGATTGTGCCACTGCACTCCAGCCTGGGTGACAGTACGAGACTCCATCTCAAAAACAAACAAACAAACAAACAAACAAACCAACAAACAAAAGCACAAGGTGAAATAGCAAGTGCTGCTGTAGAAGCTGCAGAAGATCTAGCAAAGGTAAGTGATGATAATGGCTATACTAAACAGCATATTTTCCATATAGTTAAAACAGCCTTCCAATAGAAGATGCTATCTAAGACTTTCATAGCTAGAGGATGGAAGTCAATATCTGGCTTCAAAACTTCAAAGAACAGCGTGGCTCTCTTATTAAAGGCCAAGCAGCTGGTGACTTTAAGTTGAAGCAAGCCCATGTTCATTTACCATTTTGAAAATTCTAGGATCCTTATGAATTATGATAAATCTGCTTTGCCTGTGCTAGAACAACATAGCCTGGACGACAGCACATCCTTTTAAGGCATAGTTTACTGTTTATATGTTTATAGCCATAGTTTGTTATTTTAAGACCACTGTTGAGATCTACTGCTCAGAATAACAAGATTACTTTTGAAGTGTTACTGCTCTTTGATCATGCACCTAGTCACTGAAGAGGTCTCAAGGATATTATAGATTTTTCATGCTGGCCAACACAGCATCTATTTTGCAATCCATCCATAAAAGAGTAATTTTGACTTTCAATTCTTATCATTTAAGAAATGTATTTCATAAGGCTGTAGCTGTCATAGAGGGATTCCTCTTATGGATCTGGGCAAACTGAATTGAAAACCTTTTCAAAAACTTTCACCATTCGAAATGCTATTAAGAATATTAATGATTAGTAGAAGAAGGCCAAATATTAACATTAAGAGGAACTTGGATGAAGTTGATTTCAACCCTTATGCATGACTTTGAGAGAGTCAGGACTTCAGTGGAGGAAGTAAATGCAGATATGGTGAAAATTGTGAGAACTAAAATTAGAATTGGAACCTGAAGATGTGACTAAATTGCTGCAATCTCATGATAACATTTGAACTAACGAGCAGTTGCTTTATATAGATGAGCAAAGAAAGTGGTTTCTTGAGATGGAATTTACTCCTGATGAAGATGCTTTGAACATTGTTATAATTACAACAAAATATTTAGACTATTACATAACATTAGTTGACAAAATAGTGACAGGGTTTGAAAAGTTTGACTCTACTTATGAAAAGAGTTTTAGTGTGGACAACATGCTAATAAACAAAATCACACGCTACAGAGAACTATTTTGTGAAAGGAAGAGTCAGTCAAACTTTTTCGTTGTCCTATTTTAAGAAACTGCCACAGCCACTCCCAAATTTTCAGCCTCCACCACCATGATTAGTCAGCGGCCTTCAACATCAAGGCAGTACTCTCCACCTGCAAAATGAATGCCTCTCTTTAAAGGATCAGGTGATTGTTATCATGTTTCAGCCACAAACTGTTTTTTAATTAAGGTCTTTACAATTTGGTTTATTTTCTTTATGTCAATTGCATACTTAATCTTTAATTATAGCATACATATGTTAAAGCAAACTAAATATGGCCTGAGAAGGACTCCGTACTTCTATATTTGAATACTTGTAGATAAACTGTAGCCTAGCTTAATAGTCAGACAAAATTGAAAACCTAACTTAGTAGTGTGCACCTATAACAATAGCTGAATATTGGCAAATCCCAGCAGCCATGTTTCAACCACTCATAGACTGATGAATGCTCAGACTGCGTTGAAATAAGGCAAGCACCGAGTTGTAACCGATCTCACTGTTTCTGTTCCTTGCTGCTGATTCCTGTACATCATTTTACTTTTTTTCGTCTATAAATTTGTTCTGACCAGGAGGCACCCTGGAGTCTCTGTGAATCTGCTGTGATTCTGGGGACTACTCGATTTGTGAATCACTCATTGCTCAATTAAACTCCTTTAAATTTAATTCAGCTGAAGTTTTTCTTTATCAGATGGTGCCAGAAGCGGGATCCGAAGTGGAGATTCTAGCAAGCCCCACCAGGAGCGCTGAGTGAACCTGCAAGGCACCTGAAGGACGCACTTGCGTCCATTGATCTCACAGAGCGCCTGGAGATGGTAGGTAAGTTCCCTCTTGGGGTTCAGAACTCCACGGATTTGTGTTTTGAGATCTTCTAGTTTCTTTGCGCAAACTTCTGATTCAAACTGGGTTTCGAGTCATGACAGAAACTGGACTGGATCCAGGAATGGATTTGACCCAGGAATTAACTGGCTTGCATCCAGTTAGAGGCCTCTTACGTCTGACTGGGTCAGGAAGGAACTGATAGTAAGCAATCATGTTGCAGGGGTTATAAATTTTGGCTTTTGACAATTCACAGGAATTTTTGTGCTCTATCCCTTTGTTTTTTATTTTTCTTCCGTGCTTAGGTAGGAAAAAAAAATCATTGGCTAAGTTAATCAAGAGAACCTGAGAGGAAAGCCAATATTTTAGGTAAAATGGGATTCTTAATTTCTGAAAACTGAGTTTCTTCTGGCTTATACATAAAGCCAGGGAGGCAGCGAAGTCTTACAGAAACAGCAAAAATCTCACTAAAGATAACGTACAGTGGAACGTTCTGAATGAATAACAATGCATTGAAGTACCTTTAAAAATGAGGGCTTTTGGTAAAGTCCCTTTTGTCTAAGAATGGGTTTGGCACTACGGGATGTCCACTGCTATTCTCTTTGGAATAATCTCCCTTGCACTCTTTGCTGGTGGCTGTAGGTGACAGGATTAGGTAAGTATAGGATCATGGGACATGGCAAGCTTTTTCCTCCCCCACACAAAAAAGGAGAAACTTGAGAGCTGATGGGACTGCTGGAAAAGATCCCTTCGCTACCGACAAGTGGCCGCCTGAACTTTTTCATGTCACTGAAATGAATGAGTCTTGCTCTGGCATCCCTGAGCTCTTCACCTTCCGCACCCTGCCTCAGGCAATACTTTCCTTTTTCTTCTTTTCCTTTCCTGTCTTTTCTGTTACTCAGGGCAACCATCTTGCCCAGAGACCACATGTTGAAACTCCTAATCAGAGGTTGGATTAAAGACGATGAGACCCATCTGGGGGCAAATCTAAACCTTGTCAGTTTGATATTGGGTGCTAAGCAGGATGGCTCATGTCTATGTTTTATTACATGTATTTTGCTCTGGCCAGAACGAAAAAAGGTAACTTTCCTTTATGTTGTGGCTTGGCCCCCAAGGGTGGTGATGCCACAGGTCAGATCACTAGGGCTGCTCAGGTAAAGGGAACTCAGAGGCCTGGCATGCTGGCAAAAGGGTAAGAATTTCTTACTAGTCAGATTTCTGGCTTCTCTCTCTGTGCAAACGGTTGTATGAATGGTTAAAAATCACTGCTTATCTCCTCTTAAAGTTTACTGTGGAAAAATAATTCTGAGACTAGTCCTAAGTTGTAGTTCATCTGCTCTATTTTGTGCTATTAATTCATTTTTCTGTGTCAAAGGGTACCTTATAAAACATGGGCTTTGGACCCCATAAGCCGGCTGCTCAAGATGGCCCAGCAAGCTGATCAGTAAAAACTTTGCTGCAAGTCCCTAAAACAAACAAAAAACTGGATGCGGTCTCCATCTTTTTTATGTCCCTGGGAGTTTGACCTTGTAACAATGTGGCAGTATTTTCTCTTGGTCTCCACCTTCCAGGGAACAGGAATTTTAGGGTTTATGTCATAGTTTGCTCCAAAAATTATCTTGAGTAATTAAAACTCTTTGCAAGCTCAAAATTAACTACTCCAAACTTCCTCTCGGAAGAGCAGCAGAGATATACCTGTGCTATATAGCGTGGTAGCTAAGGATTTTGCCCTTTCACACTGGCAGTCTGGGTTCAATTCCCTTCTTAGAAAGTGAGTCCTTTCTGGTTTAATATCTGCATGGCCTTGTCTATTCTCTTTTCCTTCATGGACTATCTTAAATTTCCATTATCTGGGAACCTGGGAGGTTACCTTTGGTAAAGATCAAAAGTCAGAAATATCGACCATCTGACCTGGCTAAAATCAGGTGATAAGAACTTTTAAAAGGACTTTATTAAAGAGTGCTATGGTTAAAAGTCAGCTTAATTAAGTGTGAATATTCAAGCTCTAACAGCCTGGACTCCTTGGAGAAAACAAGAGGGACCAGAGACCCTTTTCCTGGCCCTGTTCTTCCAAAGATTCCACCATAAAGTCAATAACCAATTAAACTTATAAATCTTACAACTACTGTAGTAATCTTCTGTCTGTGTAATTATATATGCATTGTGTGTAATGTTTATATAAGAGGTCTAATTAATTGGTTTAAACAAAAATAAGCACTTAAATATATATATGAAAGCAAAATAAGAACTGTAATCCTTTTAATTCATGTAACTTTAGTAATCTTTGGGAAATAAAACCAGCTTTAGGCCAGGCACCGTGGCTCATGCATTTAATCCCAGCACTTTGGGAGGCCAAGGTGGGTGGATCACCTGAGGTCAGATCACCTGGCCAATGTGGTGAAACCCTGTATCTACTAAAAAATGCAAAAATTAGCCACGTGTCATGGCAGTTGCCCAGCTACTTGGGAGGCTGAGGCAGGAGAATCCCTTGAACACAGGAGACGGAGGTTGCAGTGAGCCAAGATCGTGCCATTGCACTCCAGCCTGGATGACAAGAGTGAAACTCTGTCTCAAAAAAAAAAAAAAAAACAACAACAAGAAAAAGAACAGCTTTATAGATTATAATAAAATAAAGACATTTTGTCTAAATTATGCAGGGCAGATACCAGGTTTGCTAGATGCTTTAAGGTCATAAACTGCTTTGACTTTTGAAAATTGTTCAATTTATTTTAGAGAATTCTAAATAAGGCTTAGGGATATATGGAATCAGCCATATCCCCTAGCTATGCAAAGAAGATCATAAGGAAAAGGGATTTTATATGAGAAAGGATGTTCTATGGCAAATTCTTGTCCTAAAGTAAAATGACTGGTTGTTTAAAAAGAGGGATGTTTAGGAAATGTCAGAAAGTCTAAACAAGTTGTACATGGTCTGTGTAAGTTGTGAAAGAATTTATGAAAGGAATTTATGCCAGAAGTGTGCTATAATTTAAAGGTGATTAGGCCTTCTAAATGCTTCATAAAATGCCACTATAACTCTTAATTGTACAGCTTGCCTGCTTTACATCTAGGTAAGGCCTGGAACATGTGAAGTTAGGTGCTGAAAAGTGTTAGACCTCATCTGCATTTCTCTGGGTCCTAGGCTCCACACCTAGTACATAATTAAAATCCCTTACTTACCAATGTTTTCACCCAAAGTAAAAGTTGCTAAGAGTTAACATTGCAATATGCAATTGAGACTACTGGAAAAGTAGGTTTACTTGCAAGGTATGTAAGGAGAATGAAATGTGTTTTTTATAAGAGATAAGAAGATATGGGAATGTAAATTTTTGCCTAAGTTAGAAAATTAAAGGATTGTTTTAAATAAGCCTAAAGGTTTGAACAAGGTATGGAAGGTTTATAAAAAATTAAGTGTAAGAAATTCTATGTGTGAACACATTGGCTAAAGTTAAAATGGTATTCAGGTTTTTTTTCATATAATTGGACATTAAAATAAAAGCATAGATTTTCTTAGAACATTGTTCTGCTCTGAGAAAAAATTGTAAAGTGTTAGAAGGGGTTTATAAAAATCTTATGTTATGGTCAAACTAAGTTCTAGATTATCATGCTAAATCATCCAATACTAAAATTGTTTAAATATACAATTTGAATGAACTCCGTGGTCTAAGTCAAATTACCCATGATAACCCATTAGTTATCAGTGCTGTCAATCTAAATTGGAGAAACAACTGGTATTCAAGTATGACAAATGTCCAATG
Organism: Rhinopithecus bieti; assembly: GCF_001698545.2. Lineage (NCBI taxonomy): Eukaryota > Metazoa > Chordata > Mammalia > Primates > Cercopithecidae > Rhinopithecus > Rhinopithecus bieti. Next base: position 34,267 of record NW_016822769.1, on the reverse strand, counting down.
TTAATCATGGACTCATGAAGAACCGGGATGGTCACCTTGTCCTTCCTGAGTCCTTAATGCTTTTGTTATTAAAGGTTCTGTATTTCATGACTTTTCATAAAAAAGAACAAATAATCCAAATTGAATATATTGATGTGGTGACATAAATTGTGGAAATAGTTTAAAACCAATGTTTGGTTCTATATTCCTGGGGAGACAATCAAAGCTTCAGGTATATTTGGCTACTTGATGGGCCATTTAAACATTTCTAAAGGAATTTCATTCAACTGTCATTTTCAATGCACGTTTTCTGGTTGTATAAAAGCTTTCCCATGCCAGAGGGCTGTGTTAAAGTGGTAGATTATTATGCTACAGTGTATTTTCACCAGGTCAATAAAACTTTTTATGGTTCACTGAGGACAATTCCTCCACAATCTAGAACCCAAAGATTGGATTTTCTGAGAACATCAGAGAAGGACTGTCCTTGCCATCTATGTTACAGCAACACTTTTGAGCCTTGAACATTGGGTTCATAATCTCACAACTGAGGAAGGTCCCTCCATACTCCTGGAACCATACACCCATTGGAACCTTTAAGGTAAAACTAACTGGAAAGTTTCTCCCCAGAAGAAGATGGCATTCTTAATGTGAACAGCTTTTCCCAGGATCATGGATCAAGACTTCTACTATCATACGATTCTTACCTTTGAATTTTTTTCCTTGTTTATGCCTCTATGAACAATAGGAATGAAAAGAGAATCTATTATGTGCACTTCTAGGGTATACTTTTATTTGCGAAGGATTTGCAGCCAGCCTTATACATGAATAACCTTATACTTTAGTAGTTAAACGATGAAGGCTCAATGTAGGTGAGAAAATTTGGTGATACATACATTGTCTCTTAATCAGCCAAAACTCCTTTTAACCTACATTATAGATTAAAGAGAACATTGCCAGGGGGCCTTCACTCTTCTAAAAGGATATCATTTGTTAGATCCTTTTTCCATAGTTTATATTAAAAAAGGCAGTAATTGGAAGTATCTCCCTCATAATGGGCTCAACAGCAAATTCTACCTTAAAGGCTATCATTACACAACAGACTTTAAATTATCTTATAACAGTTATGTTAAATAATAGAATTGGCTAAACAGAAAAGTACCTGTGCAGCTGCTGACACTTGTGGCCTATGGAGAAACACATCAAATGTAGATTACAAAAATTCAGCTGTAGGGGGTTGATGAAAAGACCAGTTAGTTAGTCAAGTGAATAGACTCTTCATCTAGCTCATTCTTTAATCTATTTAATTTTGGGGGGTTTGGTTTATAAGGACCCTGGATAAGCAACATACTCCAAATTATTGGTATTATCCTCCCAACAGTCATATTGATAGTCTCCCTTGTGCACTGTATTCTTTCAATGGTTTTAAATGTTTGCATGCATCATCTCTAGAATATCAAATGGTTTCTCTTTGACTGGAATGACAAGAGCTGAAGGAAATGTGCAACCATGAAGACACCATAACCTATGAATGACATGCTGAGACTGGAAACTCAATGATGGTAACTGAGAATGGCGATAAGGCCCCAAGTTTTGGTCACACTGTCACCTAAGTGAGAACCTGTCCAAAAAGAAAGAATTTTTTAAAACAACATTATGGGAGGCCATTATTTTAGACTGAGCTCATGCACTAGGCCCCAACAAACCAAACCAAATTAAAATGGAGTCACTCATGCTAAATGTGACATAATTAAACTAAGGCTTTAAGGAAACGCATAGATCCTAGAACAGACCAGGTTTGTTTTTTCTCCTGTAAACAGGATATTCTAGCATAAGAACTACCCTCTACTCCATCCTTATTCCCTACTTGAAAAACCTACTGTTCTTCTGTTTTCCAGTGGATCCCAAAACTGTGTAAGTGCAGTTACAATAGCAATAATAACATCAATGACTAAGGTTTTGGTCAATCTCTCAAAATTGAGAAAATGACCAAAAGGGGGGAAATTCTTAAAGAAAACTAAATATGGCCTGAGAAGGACTCCATACTTCTATATTTGAGTCCTTGTAGATGAACTGTAACCTAGCTTAATAGACAAAATTGAAAACCTAACTTAGTGATATGCTTCTGTAACAATAGATGAGTGTTGGCCAATCCCAGCAACCATGCTTCAACCACTCAGATTGGTGAATGTTGAAACTGCATTCAAATAAGGCAAATGCTAACTTGTAACCAGTTTCATCGTTTGTGTTCCTCACTTCCAATTCCTATACGTCACTTTACCTTTTTTGTCTATAAATTTGTTCTGACCACAAGGCATCCCTGGAATCTCTGTGAATCTGCTGCGATTCTGGCAGCCACCTGATTCACAAATTGTTCATTGCTCAATTAACCTCCTTTAAATTTAATTTGGCTGAAGTTTTTCTTTTATCATGTATAACTTTTATATGCAGTGGGAAACCAAAATTTTGTGTGACTCACTTTATTGTCTGATATATAGCAATTATCTGATGTATATATGCATGTACGATGTGGAATAATAAAATCAAGCTAATTAACATATCTATCACCTCAAATACTTATCATTTTTATGATGAGAACATTTGAAATTACCCTTTTAGCAATTTCAAAATGTGTAATACACTATTATCTATATTCATTATGCTGTGCAATTGATATAAAAAATTTTTTCTCCTGTCTGAGACTTTGTACCCTTTGATCATCATCTCCCCATTCTGCACATCCCCTGCCTCTGGGAACCACCATTCTGCCCTCTCCTTCTGTGAGTTCAATTTTTTACATTCAACATATAAGTGAGACCATGTGGTATTTGTCTTCTGTGCCTGCCTTATTTCACTTAATGTAATGTTCTTTAGTTCCATACATTTTCTTACAAATGATAGAATTTTCTTCTTTTTGAAGACTGAATAGTATTTTATTGTGTGTGTGCATAATTTTCTTCTATCTTATGATGGACTCTTAGGTTGATCCATAACTTGACTATTATGAATAGTGTTGCAATGGACGTGGGAGTGCAGACATCCCTTTGACAACATTCTTGTCAATATTTGCTAGTCATTCTGACAGGTGTGAGGTGATATCTTCTAATTCTAATTTTCCTAATGACTAGCAATGTTGAGTTTTTTTTCATATATATGTTGGCTGTTTGTATGTCTTCTTTTGAGAAATGTCTATTTAGTTCCTTTGTTCATTTTTTACTCAGGTTTTTTGTTTCCTTGCTATTGAGTTGTTTGAATTCCTTAGATATTTTGGATATCAACCCCTTAAAGGATGCTTGGCTTGTGAATATTTTCTCCCCAATCTGTGTGTTGTCTCTTTATTATGTTAATTGTTTCCTTTGTTGTATAAAAACTTTTTCCATTGATGTAATCCCACTTGTCTGTTTTACTTTCATTGCCAATGCTTTCAGAATCAAACTTAAAAAAATCATTGCCCAGACCAGTGTCAGAGATTTTTCCCTATGTTTTTATCTAGTAGTTTTACAGTTTTGGTTTTACATTGAAACATTTAATCCATTTTAGTTGATTTTTTTTTTTTTTTACATGTTGTGTGAGGCAGGGGTCCAATTTTATTTTTCTGCATGTGGATATTATACCATTTATTAAAGAGACTGTCCTTTTCTCATTGTGTATTCTTGATACCTTTGTCAAAAATCAGTTGACCCTACATGTCTGGGTTCATTTCTGGTCTCTCTATTCCATAGGTTGGTGTGTCTATTTTTATGCCAGTGCCCTGCTGTTTTAATTACTGTAACTTTGTAGTATATTTTGAAATCAGGTAATGAGATGCCTTGTTCTTTTTCCTCGTGATATTTTGAATTTTGTGTTTGTGGTTCCATATGGATTTTAGGATTATTTTCTATTTCTATGGAAAATGACACTGGAATTTTAATTGGGGTTGCATTGAATCTGTAGATCACTTTAAGAAGTATGGATATTTTAACAACGTTAATTCATACAATCCATGAACATGAGATACCTTTTTATTTGTGTTCTCTTCAATTTCTTTCATCAGTGTTTTAGTTTTCTGTGTACAGATCTTTCATTTCCTTGGTTAAATGTATTTCTAAGTATTTCATTTTATTTTTTGTAGCTATTTTGAATGGTCTCCTAGGTTAGGTAGAGGCCCTGCTCTGGCAGGACCAGAGGCTGTGCTCCATAGAAATGTACCATTGAGGATTGCCCCCCTGCCTGGGTGGGACTTTGGGGTCAGGGGCTTTTTGGCTAAGCCAAGCTGCTCTTTGGCTTTCTGGATCAGGCAGGTCTAACTCCTAAACTTCTCCCAAAATACACAGAGGCCATCATCTCCCTGCCTGTGCAGGGGATTGGGTTGGGCTCTGAAGCTGAGCATAGACTCGGGCCAGGTTGAACTTCTCATTGTGCTTCTGAAAGCAGCCAACTCAATTTTGTGGTTGGGCTATCCAGTTGGGTGGTATTTCCAATAGAATGCCACAGCTGTCAGGAACACAGAGGCACTACCAAGGTTGGTGGGCTGGTCACTCGTGAGTTCCACTGCCCTTCTTTGTTTCTACCTGCTGCTGGGTGTTAAAGCCCTGCCCTTACCCCAGTGGTCCCTATGAGGTGAGACTGTAGTGGGCTTCCTGGGAAATGTCTTGGAATGCTAGAGAAGCTAGATTGTTTCTTCTGGTTCTCTTTTCCCCCTGTAGAAACCCTGGACCCAGGGGAATACATTCCTTGTCTTTGTGCCAACTTCGGGAAGGAGACCAGTTCTGTTAAACTTCTAATTCAGTTTTTATTCAATTCTGTGGACCACATGGATGTCTCAGGCTTGTTTCCACATATTGGAGTTTTCACAAAGATGCTAAGGGTTGTAGCACTTAGCTAAGGTTGATAGTCACTCGTTGAATTTTCCATGGGGTGAAAGGGAAGCCTGAGAAGTCTTATTTTGCCATCTTGCTGATTTCACTCTTTAAAATGCAAATTTCAAAATTGGACTTAGAATAAAGAATGATTATTACAAAAAGGGACTCCAAAAGATCATTACCACTTCAGGTAAAACAAATCCTCAGTCATTTTAGACAGGTGACTATCTAAGAATTTAAAAATGATCAAACAAACAAATAGAAAATTATTCTATAAACTCCCATACTGAAAATGACTTCATGGATAGTTGCAGTACAATGCACCAATCAGAAATGGATGTGGCCGTTTACTTTTTACTTTCTTCTAATAATGTTAAATGCTATCCTGTCATAGAAGAAATATATTTTATTCCGTATCTTAGCATTAACACAGCCTTCCCTAATCAAAGCTCAATTCAATAAGCAGTCATTGAATCCTAATCATATAAATTAAAATTAACACTGAAGTTTGTGTTGAATCTTCTAGGTAGTTTAAACGGCATAATCTAAGTAAGTAATCTCTGTTTTCTCATCTCCCTCCCTGTGGATTTAATGGAAGTGGAAATCACCTTGGTAAAGCAGCAGGTGCCTTTAAGCTTTGTTTATGATTTACTGTGTCTTCAAATGTTATTCTAGCACAGTATCTGTGAGCAGAATCAATTGTGCATTCCAGGCAGATTCTTTTTTTCTTCTTCTTGATAATTTGTTATGCATCTTAATATATTTTTAAAAAATTTTGTTAGTCTTATATTGATTTCTGGTTCCAAAGTATTAAGAGTCACATATATTCACTTGCTTACATTTGTCTAAGTGCTTTTCCCCCTTGTCCAGAACATCTTTAACATTTGGTCCATGCTGATCTAAAGATTTTAAACAGTTATGAATGCAACATCTGTGACATTTAAATTTATACAGAAAAGCTTTTAAAATTCTTTCAGTTGTAAATTTTGAAGGCTCTCATTCTTTAAATGTTGAAAAATCCATGCTAGCAAAGACTTTAGTGTAAGAAGAATGTAAAGGCAAAAAAGTGTGTGTGTATATAAAATACAGAGTTAACTAATTTCCAGTACAATTCTGTAAGTACAGAACAAAATCACAAAGGATTCAAACTCACAATGGTTCAACTTATGATTTTTTGACTTTATGGTGGGTTTATCAGGACATAACCGCCTTGTACATTGAGCTCCTTACAACTTACAATTGGGTTACAATTTCTGCTGAATGCATACGCTTTTGTACCATAGTAAAGTCAAAAAATTATAAGTCAAATCAACATAAGTCAGGGACCATCTACTATGTGGCCAGCATTAAATGCATTTATGACTTACAATATTTTTTACTTATGATGGATTTATGGAAACAACCTCATAGTAAGTCAAGGAGCATGTGTATTTAATATCCATGAAGTGTGTTTCCTAAGACAAACACTCTTAAGAACTAATAATTTCAAGAAATGCCTCAAAAATGTTTTACTTACAAGTCATATTCACAGGTAAAGTATTTCAAAATAATAAACAACTACATTTTCTATTTATATATGATATCTTGCTCACACCACTTCCTAAAGCGTTGCATTTTAAAAGATACTTGAATTTTACTAAACAGTAATTCAAACAAAATCTCATACACAGTCTTCTAGGCTTCAATTTACTCAAATTATTTAAATCATCTATTGGAAAACCAATATGTTCATAATTGTCAGTTTACAGTGTTAGAAATAAAAACGACATTTTCAAAGGTGACATATTAAAACAATAAAACTCAATTAAAGACATTAAAAATTTAAAGTTTCAAAGAACAAATGGATAAATTTACACAACATAATGAAGTCACACACTAAACCCCAAAGCCTGACTAAATGTAAGACTGTTACTCAGGCTTAGATGCATTAAACATAAATACATTAACATAATGTAGTTATTCATTATGTTACAGTTTTAAATGAATAAATTTTACAAAAAACTTTCAGGGAGATTTTAGAGAGTTAATTTATAACATCTTTTTTTTTTTTTTTATTCAAGCACTGAACAAATGAGGAAGACAAGGAGTAAGGATGTCAGATGAAAGTATAAGCACATAGAGTTTTTTTTTTTTAATTTGAGATAAATTTACAGAAAAATTGTAAAGATAGTATAGAGAGTTTCTGTACAACTTTACCTAGCTTCTCCTAATGTTAACATCTTATATAACTATGATGCAATACTATTAGCTAAACAGCAGACTTCATTTGGATTTCCCCAGTTTTTTCACTGATGTTATTTTTGTTTCAGGATCCAATCTAGAAACCCAAATCACATTTAGCTGTCATGTTTCTTTTGTCTCCTCCAATCCATGACTGTTCCTCACTATTTCTTTGTTATGATCTTGGCACTTCAGAAAAGCACTAGTCAGGTATTGTATGAATGTCCCTCAATTTGGGTCTGTCTGATTTTTTTATTATTAGACAAACGTTACAGATTTTTTTAAATACCTCAAATATTCATTTACCATTGAATTAGAATTATATGTATTTTTGTTTTACTTTGTTATCGGATACATGTGCAGAACATGTAGGTTTGTTACATAGGGATACATGTGCCATGGTGGTTTGCTATACCCATCAACAAGTCATCTACATTATGTATATCTCCTAATGCTAACACTCCCCTAGCCCCCCAGCCCCCAACAGGCCTCAGTGTGTGGTTCCCCTCCCTGTGTCCATGTGTACTCATTGTACAACTCCCACTTAAGAGAGAGAATACATAGTGTTTAGTTTTCTGTTCTTGTGTTAGTTTGCTGAGAATGATGGTTTCCAGTTTCATAGATGTCCCTGGAAAGGATGTGAACTCATCATTTTTTAATGGCTGCATAGTATTCCATGGTGTATATGTGCCACATTTTCTTTATCCAGTCTATCATTGATGGGCATTTAGGTTGGTTCCAAGTCTTTGATATTGTGAACAGTGTCACAATAAACATACATGAGCATGTGTCTTTATAGCAGAATGATTTATAATCCTTTGGGTGTATACCCAGTAATGGGATTGCTGGGTGAAATGGTATTTCTAGTTCTAGATCCTTGAGGAATAGCCACACTGTCTTCCACAATGGTTGAACTAATTTTCATGTCCATCAACAGTGTAAAAATATTTCTATTTCTCTACATCCTGCGAGAGCTTTTGTTTCCCTGACTTTTTAATGATGCCATTCTAGATGGGGCCCATGGAGATGGTATCTCATCTTGTGGTTTTGATTTGCATTTTATCTAATGACCAGTGATGATGAGGCTTTTTTCATGTTTTGTTGGGTTGCATAAATGTCTTCTTTTGAGAAAGCATCTGTTCATATCCTTTTGGCCCACTTTTGATGGGTTGTTTGTTTTCTTCTGCTAAATTCAAGTTCTTTGTAAATCCCTGGAAATTTAAGCCCTTTGTCAGATGGATAGATTGGCAAAAATTTTCTCCATTCTGTAGGTTGCCTGTTCATGCTGATGATTACGTTTATTTTGCTGTGGCAGAAGCGCTTTAATTAGATCCCATTTGTCAATTTTGCCTTTTGTTGCAGTTGCTTTTGGTGTTTTAGTCATGAAGTCTTTGCCCATGCCTATGACCTGAATTGTATTGCCTAGGTTTTCTTTTAGGGATTTTATGGTTTTAAGTCTTACATTTAAGTCTCGAAGCCATCTTGAGTTAATTTTTGTATAAGGTGTAAGGAAGGGGTCCAGGTTCAGTTTTCTGCATATGGCTAGCCAGTTTTCCCAACACCATTTATTAAACAGGGAATCCTTTCCCCATTGCTTGTTTTTGTCAGATTTGTCAAAGATCAGATGGTTGTAGCTGTATGGTGTTATTTCTGAGGCATCTGTTCTATTCAGTTGGTCTGTATATCTGTTTTGGTACCAGTACCATGTGTTTTGGTTACAGTAGCCTTGTAGGATAGTTTGAAGTCAGCTAGCATGAGACCTTCAGCTTTGTTCTTTTTGCTTAGGATTGTCTTGGCTATACAGACTCTTTTTTGGTTCCATATGAAATTTAAAGTAGTTTTTTCCAATTCTGTGAAGAAAGTCAGTGGTAGCTTGGTAGCTTGATGGGGATAGCATTAAATCCATAAATTACTTTGGACAGTATGGCTGTGTTCACGATATTGTATCTTCCTATCCATGAGCATGTAATGTTTTTCCACTCGTGTCCTCTTTTATTTGCTTGAGCAGTGATTTGTAGCTCTCCTGGAAGAGGTCCTTCACATCCCTTGTAACTTGGATTCCTAGGTATTTTATTCTCTTTGTAGCAATTGTGAATGGACGGGCACTCATTATTTGGCTCTCTGCTTGTCTATTATTGCTCTATATGAATGCTTGTGATTTTTGCACATTGATTTTGTATCCTGAGACTTTGCTGAAGTTGCTTATCAGCTTAAGGAGAATTTGGGCTCAGATAATGGGGTTTTCTAAATATACAATCATGTCATCTGCAAACAGAGGCAAGTTGATTTCCTCTCTTCCTATTTGAAAATGCTTTATTTCTATCTCTTGCCTGATTGCCCTGGCCAGAACTTCCAGTACTATGTTGAACAGGAGTGGTGAGAGAGGGCCTCCTTGTCTTGTGTCTCTTTCAAAGGGTATGCTTCCAGTTTTTGCCCATTCAGTATGATATTGGCTGTTGGTTTATCATAAATAGCTCTTATTATTTTGAGATACAGTCCATCTACATCTAATTGAGAGTTTTTAGCATGGAATACTGTTGAATTTGTCAAAGGCCTTTTCTGCATCTATTGAGATAATCATGTGGTTTTTGTCATTGGTTCTGTTTATGTGATGAATTACAGTTATTGATTGCATATATTGAATCAGTCTTGCATGCCAGGGATAAAGCTGACCTGATTGTGGTGGATAAGCTTTTTGATGCGCTGCTGGATTTGGTTTGCCAGTATTTTATTGAAGATATTCGTAGTGATGTTCATCAGGGATCTTGGCCTGAAATTTTCTTTTTTTGTTGGATCTCTGCCAGGTTTTGGTATTAGGATAATGCTGGCCTCATAAAATGAGTTAGGGAGGATTGCTTCTTTTTTCTATTTATGGTAACAGTTTCAGAAGGAATGGTATCTCCTCTTTGTACCTCTGGTAGAATTCAGCCGTGAATCCATCTGGTCCTGGACGTTTTTTAGTTGATAGGCTATTAATTACTGCCCCAATTTCAGAACTTGTTATTGGTCTATTCAGGGATTCTACTTCTTCCTGGTTTATAGTTGGGAAGGTGTATGTGTCCAGGAATTTATCCACTTCTTCTAAATTTCCTAGTTAATTTACATAGAGGTGTTTATTGTATTATCTGATGGTAGTCTGTATTTCTGTGGGGTCAGTGGTGATATCCCCTATATCATTTTTATTGCATTTATTTGATTTTTCTCTCTTCTTTATTAGTCTGGCTAGCAGTCTATGTTGTTGATCTTTTCAAAAAATCAGCTTCTGGATTCATAGATTTTTTTAAAGGATTTTTTGTGTCTCTATCTCCTTCAGTTCTCCTCTGTTTCTTGTATTCTGCTAGCTTTTGAATTTGTTTGCTCTTGCTTCTCTAGTTGTTTTAATTGTGAAGTTAATATGTCAAATTTAGGTCTTTCCTGCTTTTTCTTGTGGGCATTTAGTGCTATAAGTTTCCCTTTAAAGGCTGCTTTAGCTGTCCCAGAGATTCTGGTACATTATGTCTTTGCTCTCATTGGTTTCAAAGAACTTATTTATTTCTGCCTTAATTTTGTTATTTACTCAGTAGTCATTCAGGAGCAGGTTGTTCAGTTTCCATGTAGTTGTGCAGTTTTGAGTGAGTTTCTTAATTCTAAGTTCTAATTTCATTGCACTGTGGTCTGAGTGCAATCATAACTGCTTGTTATGATTTCCATTTTTTGCATTTGCTGAGGAGTGTTTTACTTCCAATTATGTGGTTGATTTTAGAATAAGTGCAATGTGGTGCTGAGAAGAATGTATATTCTGTTGATTTGGGGCAGAGAGTTCTGTAGATGTCTATTAGGTCTGCTTGGTCCAGAGCTAAGTTCAAGTCCTGAATATCCTTGTTAATTATCTGTCTCATTGATCTGTCTAATATTGACAGTGGAGTGTTAAAGTCTTCCACTATTATTGTATGGGTGTCTAAGTCTCTTTGTAGGTCTCTAAGAACTTGCCTTATGAATCTAGGTGCTCCTGTATTGGGTGCATACATATTTAGGATAGTTAGCTCTTCTTGTTGCATTGATCCCTTTACCATAATGTAATGCCCTTCTTTGTCTCGTTTGATCTTTGNTTTTTTTTTTTTTTTTTTGCTTTCTATTTGCTTGGTGGCTCTTCCTCCATTCCTTTATTTTGAGTCTGTGTGTCTTTGCACATAAGATAGGTCTCCTGAATACAGCACACCAGTGGGTATTGAATCTTTATCCAATTTGCCAGTCTGTGTCTTTTAATTGGGGCATTTAGTCCGTTTACATTTAAGTGTAATATTGCTATGTATGAATTTGATCCTGTCATTATGATGCTAGCTGGTTATTTTGCCCATTAGTTGATGCAGTTTCTTCACAATGTCGATGGTCTTTAGAATTTGGCATGTTTTTGTAGTTGTTGGCACTGGTTGTTCCTTTCCATGTTTAGTGCTTCCTTCAGGAGCTCTTGTAAGGCATGCCTGGTGGTGACAACATCTCTCAGCATTTCCTTGTCTGTAAAGAATTTTATTTCTCCTTCACTTATGAAGCTTAGTTTGTCTGGATATTAAATTCTGGGTTGAAAATTCTTCCTTTAAAATGTTGAATATTGATCACCACTCTCTTCTGACTTGTAGGGTTTCTGGAGAAAGACTCACTGTTAGTCTTATGGGCTTTCCTTTGTGGGTAACCCTACCTTTCTCTCTGGCTGCCCTTAACATTTTTTTCCTTCATTTCAACCTTGGTGAATCAGATGATTATGAGTCTTGGGGTAGCTCTTCTCGATGAGTATCTTTGTTGTGTTCTCAGTATTTCCTGAATTTGAATGTCAGCCTGTCCTGCTAGGTTGGGGAAGTTCTCCTGGATAATATCCTGAAGTGTGTTTTCCAACTTGGTTTCATTCTCCCTGTCACTTTCACGTATGCCAATCAAATAGTCCCATATTTCTTGGAGGCTTTATTCATTTATTTTCTTTTTCCTCTAACCTTGTCTTCATGCTTTATTTCATTAAGTTTATACTCAATCTCTGATATCCTTTCTTCCTCTGGATTGATTCAGCTGTTGATACTTGTGTATACTTCATGAAGTTCTCGTGCTGTGTTTTACAGCTCCCTCAGGTCATTTATGTTCTTCTGTATACTGGTTATTCTAGTTAGAAATTGGTCTAACCTTTTTTCAAGGTTCGTAGCTTCCTTGCATTGGATTAGAACACGCTCCTTTAGCTCAGAGGAGTTATTACCCACCTTCAGAAGCCTACTTCTGTCAGTTCATCAAACTCATTCTCCGTCCAGTTTTGTTCCCGTGCTGGCGAGAAGTTGTGATCCTTTGGAGAATAGACATTCTGGTTTTTGCAATTTTAAGCCTTTTTGTGCTGGTTTCTCCCCATCTTTGTGGATTTATCTAGCTTTGGTCTTTGATGCTGTTGACCTTCAGGTGGGGTTTTGGTGCCGACGTCCTTTTTGTTAATATTGATACTATTCCTTTCTGTTTGTTAGTTTTCCTTCTAACAGGCCTCTGCTCCAGCTCTGCTGGAGTTTGCTGAAGGTACCCTCCAGACCCTGTTTTCTGGGTATCACCAGCATAGGCTGCAGAATAGCAAAGACTGCTGCCTGTTCCTTCCTCTGGAAGTTTCGTCCCATGGGGCACCCGCCAGATGCCAGCCGGAGTTCTCCTGTATGAGGTATCTGTTTACCCCTGCTGGGAGGTGGCTCCCAGTCAGGAGGGTTGGGGGTCAGGGACCCACTTGAGGAGACATCTGTGCCTTAGCAGAGCTCAAGCGCTGTGCTGGGAGATCTGCTGCTCTCTTCAGAGTCATCAGGCAGGAACGTTTAAGTCTGCTGAAGCTGTGCCCACAGCTGCCCTTTCCTCCAGATGCTCTGTCCCAGGGAGATGGTAGTTTTATCTATAAGCCCCTGACTGGGAGTGCTGCCTTTCTTTCAAAGATGTCCTTTTTTTTTTGAATACCAGAGAGACAAGGTGCGCATCTCATTGCATATAACAGAGGGCCATAATATTGATATATTTTCTTTCTAGTGATTTTATCCTTAATCACCTGGTGAAGGTGATGTCTGCCAGGCTTCTCTGCTATAAAGTTGCTGACTTTTTCCTTTTTGTACTCCAGGTTTTCTTAATGGACACAGCTAAGAAATGTATGTACATTCATGTATATATAGGAATCTATACTTCTATATCCCTTTATCTGTGGGTGCATACATATGTTTATATGCATACATGTATGTATATATGTGAATATATTTACATATAAACATGGATTTATACTGATCTCTGATATCAATCCAGTACTACAAGATACATTCTAGAGTTTTGTTTTTTTTGTTTTTTTTTTGTAACTCATGTCTCAGAGAGAAACTTGGTTCTCAGAATTTACAGAATAATAACCTATTTGTCCAAACATAGTATAACTTGATAATCTCTATTCATGTGGGATACAATTTATCAACTAGATTACAGTGTTTATATACAGTTATCTTCCTCTGTACATAAAAGTAAAGCACATATCTAGTCAAAACGCTGTTTTCTTCCTATTCATTTTCATGGGATTATGTTATACATTTGTAATATGAATAAAGAATATAGAAAACTAAAAGTGGTAGACATAAATTTAAGCTGAACAAACCTGAAAATTAAATGTATTAAATATGTAGTATATAGTTAAAGCACTTAGAGGACAATTTATTCTACATTTTTTTTTTAAAAGAAAATCAGCAATCAGAAATCTAAGCAATGTAAGCTTCTTTAAAAAATAATGATTAGTTTCTGGTTCCTCTTATATAATGTGCTTTATTTTTTGTCTACTTTATCTTCTCTGAGTCATTGATTTTTAGCAATTTGTATATGATATGCCTAGTTTATTTAAATCCTTTTTTGTGTTATGTGAATTTGTTTGGTATATGGTTTTGTGTTTGTCATTAATCCTGGCCACTTCTCTGGCATTATTTCTCCAACTATTTCTTCTGTCCTGTTTTCTTTCCATTCTCTCTCAAGGCCTTCTATTACTCATATATCAAAACTTTTGATATTGTTCTACACCTCTTGGAAGCTCTGTTCTGTGTTTTAGTTGTTGTTGTTGCTGTGTTTCTCTTTTTCTCTTTCTCTTTCAGTTTGGGTAATTTCAATTGAACTATCTTCAAACTCACTGATTCTCTCTTTGGCCATATTCAGTCTACTAATAAGACTAAAGGACACTTTTCATATATCTTCGTGCCTTTTTAATATCAATTTTATCATGTAATTTTCATGTCTCTAGATTTCCATCTATTTTTTATACTTTTTGTCTTTTACATTAGAACCATCAACATCTTAATTATAGTTTAAGTTAAATTCCCTTTCTGAGAGTTTCTACATTATTGTTACGTGAACCTGGTTCTCATGGCCTTGTCTTATGGCAATATGTTTGCTCTTGCCTTTTTGTATGCCTTGTAGTTGTTTGTTAAATGCTGGGCATGCTTTTTAGGACAATAAATACTAAGGTTATTGTGGGTTTTTTTAATGCTTGGAATTTTTTCCTTCTTCTAGGCCTTTTTCATGGGAGTGTGTATTCATCTAATCCAAATCTAGCCTGGGTTTGACTGTTGTTGTTCTGACTTACCCTCTGTGTCCCAGAACATTCAAATGTCTGTCGTGATTCCTGGTTTTTAGCAGGAGGTTTTGTTGGTCAGAAGTTATGTTTTCAATGTTTGTTTCTTCCTTTCTGCTATAGCCTGAATGTTTGTGTCCTCCCCCAACCCTCAGAATGCATATGTTGAAACTTACCCCCTGATGTAATAGCATTAAGAGGTGAGACCTTTGGGAGGAGATGAATGCCCTTATGAAAGAAGACTGAAGGAGCTTTGTTCCACCAAGTGAGAACATTGTCGTCTATGAGAAACAGAACCTCCCCAGACACTGAATCGGCCAGTGCCTTCATCTCAAACTTCTCAGCCTCTAGAATTGTCACCCATACATTTCCATTGATTAAATTACTCTAGTCTAAGGCATTAGCAGCAGGAACAGACTAATAAACTTGCCTTAGATCTTTTCTCTATGCTACACTCCAGAGCATAGCTCTCCATTCAGCTCTTCTAGACATATTCTGCTTTTGTTTTTACTTTAGGTTTGACAGTCTGGTGGTTGGGTCGAAAAATAGAGATTGTTTGTGATGGTGTGATTAAGTGTCTTGATTTTAGGCAGGCTGTGTGTCCCTGGTTCTTAGGTGTGTGACCTTTACTAGTTTGTTTCTCCTCTAGCTGTAGTGCTCAGCATAGCATATATTCCTGACCCTTCTTCAAGGCTAGAGCTTACTTTTCTTTTTCTTTCCTGACTCTCCTTTAAGACTAGAGCTTACTTTTCTTTTTCTTTGTGTTTTCTTTCCCCATCCTCCATGGGTTTCTACCAGTGCCCTACGGTAACGGTTTTTATTGCCTATTCTCCTGTTGATTAATGCCTTTGTTCCCTATGGGAGTTAGTGAATATTGGTCTAAATGGAAACTCAGATGTGTGACAAATTGAGGAAACGTCATTAATTTGCAGTTTGTGTAGTGTTGCTTCTGCTGTAAGGGTGAGAACAACATTCTTTCTAGCTTTCTATTGCTGAACTGAAACTAGAAGTCAGTATCAACACTTTAAAGATAGTTCAGTTAATAAAACTTAGGGACATGGTGACAAACTCACCAATGCTAACATCAGATTTGGACAAATTTACCCGCTCAGTCCCTGGAAAACTTTAGGTTTTCCCAACAGGAACAGAGCCTTTGCCAGTAAGTTTGTGTTACAGGTGGAAGCAGACCAGACTATGTTTTCTACAGATGGAAAATCCTGAGGTCAAGATGAGTAGAAGTGAGATAGTTATACATACTGATTTTTCTTCCCAAATCCATTACTCAAATATATCACTTTTCCCCTTTGGGGTAAGTTAAGTTGGGGTAGAGGCAAGGAATGGATATCCTTCTAGACCCACAGAAAAATAAAGAAACCCTCCTCCCTTCACAGCAACATTGCTCAGCCATGGTCATATTTGCCCATTCAGTTCAATCAATAAATCCACAGTCAACCTGTAGGAAGATACTAGCAATCCGTGAGTTTCTTTTTTCACTTTCCTGAGGCTGCTGTCCTTAAAATTCACAAAGTTCCTTTGAGGATACTACTCATACCACTGTATTGCCACCACAAGTCCCTTAAATGAGTCAGAATAGAATACCAATAACTCCAAGCTCCTGTGTTTCATTCTGTGTTTTTTTTTTTAACAATTAGACTCAGCAGCCTTGTCAAAAATAGTATATTAAACTTTCTGTAACAAGAATAAATGATAACGTAAAGCTTAGCCTATATAAGATGACAACAAATAAAGATGCCCAAATTTATTTCCATTATTAAATTCTAGGAGATACTTACAACCTGCTGGCTAAATCCTTTTGTTAATCATAGTGCTAAAATGTCAAAATCTAATATAATTTTAAAGTGCAAATTCAAATTCTCTTTTCCTTATCAGTTACAAAGCCAGAAGAATTTAAGAGTTCACCAATTTCTCATTCTGCTCAGTCTCAGCCCAAGGGGTCCTCCATATTTGGGTAGAGTTGGCATTTCTGAAGCAGATGCAGTCTGGGCTCTTGCTGGAACAGGCATAGTTCTTTCATGGCCCCAGAAGTTAGTTTAATGCCAAGTCTCTCATGTTGTCACTTTTAAAGCATCCAAATAATTACAAAGAAATACCTAGACAATTGTCAATAGCTGGCATTAGGCTTAAAATTAAGCTACTTGTAGCCCCTACATCAGAATCCAGTCATTAGTGTTAACAAAGACCACAACGGAAATTCAAACAGCATTTAAAGAGAATAAAAGATAGTGAAAATCTACTGATTTTAGTCCAGCCAGGATGCTCATCAATGCTAGTTATCTGGAATTCATGATCTACAAAATTAAGCTCAATTAGTAGAAATCTTCTTTAAAAGAATAGTTAACATATCTGGAAATACAATTACTATACTTGGAAAATTCACCACTCTACACTTTCTAGTCTCACAGAATGACATTTGAGACATTGCTATAGTTTTACATTTTTTCTCCTTTTGAATAAACTATTTTTTAAACATTATACTTTAAGTTCTAGGGTACATGTGCAGAATGTACAGGTATACATATTACATAGGTATACACTTGCCATAGTGGTTTGCTGCACTCATGAACTGCATCTACATCAGGAATTTTTCTTAATGCTATCCCTTCCCTGGTCCCCCACCCCCCGACAGGCCCCGGTGTGTGATTCCCTGCCCCCTACGTGTCCCTGTGTTCTCATTGTTCAACTTCCACTTATGAGTGAGAACATGCAGTGTTTGGTTTTCTGTTCTTGTGTTAGTTTGCTGAGAATGATGGTTTCCAGCTTCATTCATGTCCCTGCAGAGACACGAACACATCTTTTTTTTTTTTATGGCTGAATAGTATTCCATGGTGTATATGTGCTACATTTTCTTTATCTAGTCTTTCATTGATGGGCATTTGGGTTGGTTCCAAGTCTTTGCTTTTGTGAACAGTGCCACAATAAGCATAAGTGTGCATGTGTCTTTGTAGCAGAATGATTTATAATCCTTTGGGTACATACCCAGTAATGGGATTGCTGGGTCAAATGGTATTTCTATTTCTAGATCCATGAGGAATCGCCACACTGTCTTCCACAGTGGTTAAACTGATTTACACTCCCACCAACAGTGTAAAAGTGTTCCTATTTCTCCACATCCTATCCAGCATCTTTTGTTTCCTGACTTTTTATTGATTGTCATTCTAACTGGTGTGAGATAGTAGATGATGGTGGTTTTGGTTTGCATTTTTCTAATGACCAGTGATGATGAGCTTTTTTTCAAATGTTTGTTGGCTGCATAAATGTCTTCTTTTGACAAGAGTCTGTTCGTATCCTTTGCCCACTTTTTGATGGGGTTGTTTTTTTCTTATAAATTTAAGTTCTTTATAGATTCTGGATATTAGCCCTCTGTCAGATGGATAGATTGTAAAAATTTTCTCCCATTCTGTAGGTTGCCTGTTCACTCTGATGATAGTTTCTTTTGCTGTGCAGAAGCTCTTTAGTTTAATTATATCCCATTTTTCTTTCTTTTTCTTTTAGTTTTTTTATTATTATACTAGGGTACATGTGTACAATGTGCAGGTTTGTTCCTAGGGTACATGTGTACAATGTGCAGGTTTGTTCCTTATGTATACATGTGCCATGTTGGTGTGCTGCACCTGTTAACTCATTATTTACATTAGGTACATTTCCTAATGCTATCCCTCCTCCCTCCCCCCCACCCCATGACAGGCCCTAGTGTGTGATGTTCCCCACCCTGTATCCAAGTGTTCTCATTGTTCATTTCTCACCTATGAGTGAGAACATGTGGTGTTTGGTTTTCTGTCCTTGTGATAGTTTACTGAGAATGATGGTTTCCAGTTTCATCCATGTCCCTACAAAGGACATGATCTCATCTTCTTTTATGGCTGCATAGTATTCCATGGTATTTATGTGCCACATATTCTTAATCCAGTCTGTCACAGATGGACATGTCTTTTTAGCTGAGCCCAGGGAGGGAGCAGGTGTGTGGGGCAGGAGCTGCCTGCAGAGGGAGTGTTGTTAGGTTGGCGGCTGCCAGGTTAAGGAGGTGCTGAGCATGGAGGCCGTCGAGGACTTGGGCCGAGGTGACCCTGGTGAGGGTGGACCATGCTTGGCT
>NW_016822769.1:0-15317 GCF_001698545.2 Rhinopithecus bieti | reverse complement strand
AACAGTGTAAAAGTGTTCCTATTTCTCCACATCTCTCCAGCACCTGTTGTTTCCTGACTTTTTAATGATTGCCATTCTAACTGGTGTGAGATGGTATCTTGTTGTTTTGATTTGCATTTCTCTGATGGCCAGTGATGACAAGCATTTTTTCATGTGTCTGTTGGCTGCATAAATGTCTTCTTTTGAGAAGTGTCTGTTCATATCCATTGCCCACTTTTTGATGGGGTTGTTTGATTTTTTTCTTGTAAATTTGTTTAAGTTCTTTGTAGATTCTGGATATCCCATTTTTAAATTTTGGCTTTTGTTGCCATTGCTTTTGGTTCAATTAATGGAAAAAACTGAATACCATTTTAACTTTAGCCAATATGTTCACACATAGACTCTTTTACACTTAATTTTTATAAACCTTTCACACCTTGTTCAAACCTTTAGCTTTATTTAAAACAATCCTTTAACCCTCTAACCTAGGCAAAAATTTACATTCCCATACATTCTTATAATATCTTATACAAAACACATTTAATTCACCTTACACACCTTGCATGTAAACCTACTTTTCCAGTAGTCTCCATTACATATTACAATGTTAATTCTTAGCAACTTTTACTGTGGTTGAAAACATTGGTAAGTGTGGATTTTAATTATTTACTAAGTGTGGAGCCTAGAACCCAGAAAGAAATGCAGATGAGGTCTGACTTTTCAGCATCTAACTTCACATGTTCCAGGCCTTACCTAGATGTAAAGCAGGCAAGCTGAAAAGAGTTATAGTGGCATTTTATGAAGCATTAGGAAGCCTAATCACCTTTAAGTTGTATACTACTTCTGGCATAAATTCCTTTTCATAAATTCTTTCACAACTTACACAGACCATGTACAACATGTTTAGACTTTGACATTTTCTAAACATCCCTCTTTTTATACAACCCGTCATTTTACTTTAGGACAAGAATTTATCTATCATAGAACATCCTTTCTCATATAAAATCCCTTTTCCTTATAACTTTCTTTACATAGCTAGGGGACATGGCTGATTTCATATATCCCCAGGCCTCATTTCAATGTCTCTAATATAAATCAAACAATTTTCAAAAGTCAAAGCAGTTTATGACCTTAAAGCATTTAGTAAACCTAATATGTGGCCTGCATAATTTAGACAAAATGTATTTTATCAATAATCTTTAAAACTGTTTTTTGAGGTGATTTTTTGAGATAGGGTTTCACTCTTGTCACCCTGGCTGGAGTGCAATGGCACGATCTTGACTCACTGCAACCTCTACCTCCAGGATTCACGTGATTCTCCTGCCTCAGCCTCCCAAGTAGCTGGGATTACAGGCACCTGCCATGACACTTGGCGCACCTCAGACTCCCAAGTTGTGGGATTACTGGCGTGAGCCACTGTGCCCGGCTTCTAATGCTTTTTTGTGCAGAAATACATAATATCACAAGAGTTGGAGACATGGATTTTAAACCTCTGGGCTGTAAGAAACTTACTCCTCAGATAAACACATGCAAATGAGTCCATGCATTTATATAACTGGGAGCTCTCTGAATTAATGTTTATATGGCATATACAATTTATTAAAGCATAACCATGTTTGAGACATTCATACATGTATTTACATGTAACACTAGTTTGGTTTTTATTGTACAAATTTCATTGAATATACCAAGTTTTATTCTATTGACTGACTTTTGTGTTATTTACTATTTTGAAATATTATGAATAATACTTCTATAAACATTCTTATAATGTTTTGGGGCCACATGTATGCACTACACATACTAAAATCTGCTAATTTGAAGCTGACATATGTATTATTAAAAGTCAATATTATCTGCATCAATTGTTTAGAACTTAGATAAGACCTTTTGGGGAAGAATATTTGCCAAGTGACATTGAAAAATTCTAGGGTAGAGAGATAAGAAAAAAATGAGACCATCTTTTATTCTTTTTTCTGTTTAAGTTGTTTTGTTCAGCTCTCTAAATGCAAGGCACACTCTAATTTCCTTCACCCAGGACTGATTTCTTCCACCACCCCATTCTAGGTATGACACTGCTTAGGAGTACAATTTCTGGTAAAGAGGTTGCATATGTTCAGCTTAGTAGATTCTGCCCAGTGTTCAGAGTTGGTGCACTAATTTACACTTCTGCTAACAGTATATACAATTTCCAGCTGTTTCGTATTTTCCTATCAGTACTTGGTCTGTCAGGTTTTAATGCTAGTTATTCTGATAAGTGTATAATGGCAGCTCAATGTGGTTTTAATTTGCATTTGCCAAATGACTAAAGAGGGTAAATATTGTATACAGGTTGCATATCTTCTTTTGTAAAGTGACAGTTTAAGACTTTTAACCCTTTATTGAATTATCTGTGTGGGGTTTAAGAAAATGATTTGTAGTAGTTACTTACATTTTCTGGATTAGCTACTTTGTCATAAGTTTTCTAAATACCTTCTCTCACTCAGAGATTAATTTTTTACTCTCTTAATGATGTCATTTGCTAAATAGAGTACCTCTTTTTAAAATACAGTCATGTGTTGCTCAAAGATAAGGATACATTCTGAGAAATCTCATTAGGTGATTTTGTGATAAGAACATCACAGAGTGTGTTTACAGAAACATGCATGGTATAGCTTACTACACACCTAGGTTTTATGGCATAGCTTATTGCTCCTAAGCTACAAACGTGCACAGCATGGTAGTATACTGTAGGCAATGTAACACTAGTATTTGTAGATTTAAACATATCTAAACTTAGAAAAGATACAGCAAAAATATGGCATAAAAGATAACTGAGTTTTTTCCCCCATGTATTTGTTGCCTGGATTAGTATCTTCTTTTGAGAAGTGTCTGTTCATATCCTTTGCCCACTTTTTGATGGGGTTGTTTTTTTCTTGTAAATTCATTTAAGTTACTGGTAGATTCTGGATATTAGACCTTTCTCAGATTGGTAGATTGCAAAAATTTTCTCCCATTCTCTAGGTTGCCTGTTCACTCTGATGATAGTTTCTTTTGCTGTGCATAAGTTCTTTAATTTGATTAGATTCCATTTGTCAATTTTGGCTTTTATTGCATTTGCTTTTGGTGTTTTAGGAAGGAAATTCTGACACATTGCTATGATACAGATGAACCTTGAAGATATTATGCTAAGTGAAATAAGCCAGTCACAAAAGAACAAATACTATATATGACTGCATTTAAATGAACTACCTAGAGTGCTTGAATTCATAGAGATAGAAGGTAGAATGTTGGTTTCCAGGGACTGGGCAAAGTGGGGAATAAGGAGTTATTGTGTAATGGGCACAGAGTTTCCAACTGAGAAGATAAAAAAGATTTTGGAGAAGGATGGTGCTGATGGTTGCACAACAACGTGAATGTACCTAATGCTACTGAAATGTACACTTAATGGTTAAAATGGTAAATTGTACATTATGTGTATTTTATAAATACCATATTTGTTAAAAAAATAAAAAAAATAAAAACTGGCACACTTGCCAAGTGTGTAGGGGCACTTACTGCTAATGGAGCTTTCCGCACTGGAAGTTGCTCTGTGTGAATGAGTGAATGAGTGAGTGGCAAGTGAATGTGAAAGCCTAGGACATTACCATACATTACTATAGACGTGCTCAACACTGTGCACTTAGGCTACACTAAATTTATTTTTTTTCTTTTTTGAAAATGAATTAACTTTAGCTCATTGTAACATTCCTACTTCATGAACTTTTAAATTTTGTGACCTTTGTAAAACACACATTGTACAACTGAACAAAACTCTTTTCTTTATGCCCATATTCTATGAGCATTTTCTATTTAAACTTTTTTTGTTGAAAACTAAGACACAATACATAGGTCTACACAAGGTGAGGATCATCATTATCACTGCCTCCTACCTCCATATCTTGTCCCCCTGGAAGGTCGCCAGGGGAAATAACACACATGGAGCTGTCATTTCCTATAATTAATGATGTCTTTGCCTCAAATACCTCCTGAAGGACCTGCATGAGGATGCTATAGAGTTAAGATTTTTTTCCCCAATATAAGGAGAAGAAGTACACCATCTAAAATAATGATAATAAGTACAATATAGTAAATACATAAACCAGTAACATCATTTATTATCAATATCAAGTTTTATGTACTGTACATAACTATATGAGATGTACTTTTACTGGCAGCACGGTAGGTTTGTTTATACCAGCATCACCACTAGTAAGTAATGTGTTACACTGTGACTTATGACAGCTATGATGTCATTAGGCAATAGGAATTTTTCAGCTCCATTATAATCTTATGAAACCACTGTTGTATATGCAGTCCATTGTTGACTGAAACATTGTTATATGACCCATGACTGTAATTGCAATTTATTATTTTGTTCCATGGTTAGTGTTTTTGTGTTCTGTTAAAAACAGAAGATTTTCGTTTCAGTACAGACAAATTCATCAATGTTTTCTTGGATGGTTAGGGCTATTGTGTCTTATTTGAAAAAGATCTTTACCTACTAATCACCATAAAGATAATACAGAAGCTTTAATGTCTTATCTATCACAGGTAAATCTAAAGTCTTCCTGGAATTGATTTTTTTTTCTTTTTTTTTTTTTCTTTTTTATTATACTTTAAGTTCTAGGGTACATGTGCACAACGTGCAGGTTTGTATACTTGTGCCATGTGGGTGTGCTGCACCCATCAACTCGTCAGCACCCATCAACTCGTCATTTACATCAGGTATAACTTCCAATGCCATGATTTGTTTTTAATGTGGAGTAAGGCAAGGTCAAGCTGTCCAATTCACCTAGCACCATTTAATAAATGTACCTTCATTTTTCCACTACCCTGCAGTGGCAGATTTATTACAAATTAAATGACTGAATATACATGTGTTAGTTTTCATACTTTCAATGATATATTATTCTTTTAATCTAAACTTGAACTAATAGTTAATTAACATACCTTTATATAAGAGTTTATATTTCACTGCATGAGTGCTACAGATTTGTTCTTCAATTTTCCCTTGATTTTTTTGATATCTTTGAATTTTCTTATAAATTTAAAGATCAGCTGGTTAGTTTTCACAAAAATGCCTGCTGGGGTTTTGCTTGGGACTACATTGATATAAATCAATTTGGAAAAAATTGGCATGTTTACAATATTGTGTCTTATGATTCTTGGTAACAGAATATTATCCATTTATTGAAATATTCTATAATTCCCCTCACTAATGCTTTATAATCTGCATTGAGGTCATGTACATTTTTTTTTTTGTTAAATTCTATTGCATTTGATTTTCCTGGTGAATATTGTGTATTTTTAAACGTTGCATTTCTAATATTTCAGTTACTAGTATATGGAAATAGGATTGCTTTCTCTACATTTCTGTTATATTCAATCACTAGACACATTTACTCCTTAATTCTAATAGTTTATATCTAATTTTTAACAAATTTTCTCTTAAAAAGTCATGTGGCCTATGTATGATTGCATCTTATACCGTATTGTACTGATTAGGTCCTCCAATACAGTACCAAAGTGGAGAGACAGAACATTCTTTTTAGGTCCCTGTTATGAATATTTGAAGCTTCAGTATAAGTTTTAAAATAGTTTTATGAGAATAAAGAAGTTTCTTTCTAATTTTAGTTTGTTAAGAATTTCTGCCATAAATGGGTGTTGAATTTTATTATATATGTACTTTATGGCATCTATTGAGAAGATCATATGATTTTACTCTTTTGTTCTCCAAATACGGTGAATTATATTGATGGAAACCTGAATGTTATTCCAACCTTGCATTTCTGGAATAAGCTCAACTTGGTTGTAGCACATTTTTAAAAATAGACAATTTATTAAATTGCTAATATTGTGTGTAGAATATTTGTAATTGTTTTAATAAGAATAATTGGCCAATGATTTTCCTTTCTTGTATTATTTTCACCAAATATTGTAGTCATGATTATGCTGGCCTCATAAAATATGTTGGAAAGCATTCAACCTTCTTCTATTTTTTGGAAGAGTTTTTTAAGATTGGTCTCAGTTTTAAACAGCTTTATTGAAGTATAGTTTTCATACATAAATATTTACTTAAAATGTGCAGTTTGATTAGTTTTTACACACACCATAGTATCTTATGATTCTTAATGGCATATCCTCCACTTATTGATAACCTCCATTTATTGTTTTTAATTTGTATATCTTCCTGATCTCTCTACACATGTACACACAAACATGTATGCACACATATATATGGACACAAACATATATATGTACACACACATACACAATGAAGCTGTCTGCACAATCAAGGGAATGTGGATATCCATTGCTCCCAAAGCTTTCTAATGCCATTTTAAAATCCATTGCTCCATCGGCCAAACTGCATTCCAGGCAAGCAATTATCTACTTTATATCACTATAGATTACTTTGTAATTCTCTAGACTTCATATAAATATAATTGTATAATATGAACTCTTACTTTGCTTCTCTCAACATAATTATTTTGAGATTCATCCATGTTCTTGTCAAGACTTCATAAAATCTCAATTTTAGTGATTGTTGTGGGTGTATAGTGGTATCCCTTTTGTTTTTTTTTTGAATTTTATTTTAATTTTGAACTTTTAAGTTTAAGGGTACAAGTTCAGGTTTGTTACATAGGTAAACTTGTGTCATAGGAGTTTGTTATACAGATTATTTCATCACCCAGGTATTAAGCCTAGTACCCATTAGTTATTTTTTCTGATCCTCTCCCTCCTTCCACCCTCCACCCTCTGAAAGGCCCCAGTGGGTGCTGTTCCCCTGTGTCCATGTGCTCTCATCGTATTAGCTCACACTTATGAGAACATGCAGTATTTGGTTTTCTGTTCCTGTGTTAGTTTGCTAAGGATAATGGCCCCTAGCTCAATCCATGTCCCTGCGAAGGACATGATCTCATTCTTTTTTAAAGCTTCATAATAGTATTCCATGGTGTATATGTATCACATTTTGCTTATCTAGTCTACCATTGATGGACATTTAGGTTTATTCCATGTCTTTGCTATTGTGAATAGTGCTGCAATGAATGTGCATGTACATGTGTCTTTATAATAGAATGATTCATATTCCTCTGGGTATATATGCAGCAATGGGATTGCTGGGTTGAATGGTATTTCTGTCTTTAGTTCTTGAGGAATGACTATACCGTCTTCCACAATGTCTGAACTAATTTACACTCCCAGTGTAAGCATTTCTTTTTCTTCATAACCTTGCCAGCATCTGCTGTTTTTGGACTTTATAAAAATAGACATTCTGACTGTCATTAGATGATATCTCACTGTAGTTTTGATTTGTATTTCTCTAATGATCAGTGATATTGAGGTTTTTTTCATATAATTGTCGGCTGCATGGATGTCATTTTTGAAGAATTTCTGTTCATGTCCTTTGCTCATTTTTTTAATAGGGTGGTTTTCTTGTAAATTTGTTTGCTTCTTATTGATGATGGATATTAGGTTTTTGTCGGATGCATAGTTTGCAAACATTTTCTCTCATTCTGTAGGTTGTCTGTTTAATCCATTGCTAGTTTCTTTGGTTGTGCAGAAGCTTTTTAGTTTAATTAGATCCTATTTGTCATTTTTTGATTCTGTTGCAACATCTTTTGGTGTCTTCATCATGAAATCTTTGCCTGTACCTATGTCCTGAATAGTATTTCCTAATTGTCTTCCAGGACTTTTATAGCTTTGGGTTTTACATTCAAGTCTTTAATTCATCTTGATTTTTGTACAAGGTATAAGAACAGGGTCCAGTTTTAATCTTCTGCATATGGCTAGCCAGTTATCCTGCACTATTTATTGAATAGAAAATCCTTTCCTCATTGCTTGTTTTTTGTCAGATTTGTTGAAGACCAGATAGTTGTTGGCGTGCAGTTTTATTTCTGCATTCTCTATTTTGTTCCATTGGTCTATGTGTCTTTTTTTTTGTACTGGTACCATGTTGTTTAGGTTACTGTAGCCCTGTAGTATAGTTTGAAGTCAGGTAGCATAATGTCTCCAGCTTTGTTCTTTAATATGCATTTTATTATTTTATTGTAAAAGTTAATTACAATTATTAAAACATTAATTTAAAAATTGACACATAATGTAGGAAAACTGACACAATAAAACCTATTCATTTTATACACATCATGGATTTTGACGAACACATAGCGTACTCTCTAAGCTACCATAATCAAGACATAATGTAGTTCAGTCAGTCCCAAATCTCTTTGCAGTCAAAAATTCTTCTCACCACCATTTTTTGGCGGGTACTTACCTATTCTTCATCCCTATAGTCTTCCTTTTCCAAAAATGCCATATAATGGAAGCATATAGTAAATGACTTTTAGACTATGATTTCTTAGCAAAAGCGAATTTAAAATTCATAAATAATGTAGTGAAGAGAAATAATTTATTATTTTATTTTGCTGACTAGTATTCCAATGTATGGATGTACCACAGTTTTTTAAAAAAAGTTTTGAGATTCATGGGGTAGATGTGAACGTTTGTTATCTGGTTACATTGTGTGATGCTGAGGTTTGGGTTATGAATGATCCTGTCACTCCAGTACTGAGCATAGTACCCAATAAAACTCTTTTCCACTTTCATCTCTCCCCCACTAATAGTTCCTAGTTTCTATTGTTGCCATTTTTATGTCCATGTGTGCTCTATGTTTAGTTCCCACTTATAAATAAGAACATGTGGTGTTTGGTTTTCCGTCCCTGTGTTAATTCACTTAGAATAATGGTTTCTAGTTGCATTTATACTGATTCAAAGGACATAATTTTGTTCTTTGTTTAGCTGCATAGTATTCCATGGTATATATGTCCCACATTTTCTTTACCCATTTCACTGTTGATAGGCACCTAGATTGATTCCATGTTTTTGCTAATGTAAATAGTGCTGCAATGAACTTGCCAGTGTGTGTCTTTTCAATATAAATATTTATTTTCTTTTGGATATATATCCAGTAATGGAATTGCAGGTTAAACAGCAGTTCTGTTTTAAGTTCTCTGGGAAGTTTTCAAACTGCTTTCTCTACTGGCTGAATTAATTTACATTCCCACCTACAGTGTATAAGCATTCCTCGTTCTTCACAACCTCACCAGCATCTGTTGTTTTCAGACTTTTTTATAATAGCCATTCTGACTGGTGTGACATGATATCTCATTGTGGTTTTAATTTGCATTTCTCTGATTAGTGGTGTGGAACATTTTTTTAATGTTTGTTTCCTTCTTGTATGTCTTGTTTTGAGAAGTGTCTCCATGTATTTTTTATCATTTTTAAAAAAATGGATTATTTGTGTTTTGCTTATCCAATTACATTGCTTATAGATTCTATATATTAGCCCTTTGTTGGATAAATAGGTTGTGAATATTTTCTTCCACTTAGTAGATTGTCTGATTACTCTGTTGATAGTTTATTTTGCTGTGCAGAAGCTCTTTAGTTCAATTAGGTCCCACTCGTCAATTTTTGTTTTTGTTTTAATTGCTTTTGAGGACTTACTCATAAATTCTTTCCCAAGGCTGATGTCCAGAATGTTGTTTTCTGGATTTTCTTCTAAGATTCTTACCGTTTGATATCCTACATTTAAATATTTAACCCATCTTAAGTTAATTTTTATATATGATGAAAGGTAGGGGTCCAGCTTTATTTTTCTGCAAATGGCTAGCCAGCTATCTTATACAATTGATTGCTTTCCCCTTAGCTTATTTTTGTTGAATTTATCCAAGATCAGGTGGCTGTAGGTGTGCAGCTTTATTTCTGGGTTCTCCTTTTTGCTCCATTGCCCTACATATCTGTTTTTGTACCAGAACCATGCTGCTTTAGTTAACATAGTCTTATAGTATAGTTGGAAGTTAGGTAATGTGATGTCATCAGCTTTGTTCTTTTTGCCTAGGATTGCTTTGGCAATTTGACCTCTTTTTGGCTCCATATGAATTTTAGAATAGTTTTTTCTAGTTATGTAAATACTGACATTGCTTGTTTGATAGGAACAGCATTATATTTGTAGATCATTTGGGGCAGTATGGGCATTTTAATATTGATTCCTCCAATCCATGAGCATGAAATGCTTTTTCATTTGTTTGTGTCATCTATTATTTTTATTAGCAGTGTTTTTTAGTTCTCCCTGTGGAAGCCTTTTACCTCTTTGTTTAGATGTAGTTCTAGGTATTTTATTTTATTGTATTTTTGGCTATTGTAGATGGGATTGTGTTCTTGATTTGGCTTTTATCTTGAATGTTATTGATGTATAGAAATACTAGTGATTTTCGTATGTTGATTTTGTATCCTGAAATTTTACTGAAATCATTTATCAGTTCCAGGAGGCTTCTGGCAGAATCTTTAGGATTTTCCTTGGTATAGGATCGTGGCATTTGTGAAGAGAGATAGGTTTGACTTTTCTTTTCCTAGGTGGATGCCCTTTATTTCTTTCTCTTGCCTGGATTACTCTGGTTATGACTTCCAGTACTATGTTAAATATAACATATTTATATGTTATATATATGGGGATCCTTGTCTTGTTCCAATTCTCAAAAGGAATGCCTCTTCAGTTTTTGCCCATCAAGTATGATGTTGGTTGTGTTTGTCATAGATGACTCTTAGTATTTTGAGAAATGTTCCTTTGATGCCTAGTTTCTTGAAGTTTTTCTTTAATCATCTAATGTTGGATTTTATAAGACCATTTTTCTCTATTGAGATAATCTTATGTTTTTTCATCTTTAATTCTGTTTATATACCACAGTTTCTTTATCCATTTAGTTACTGAAGGACAATTAAATTGTTTCCCAGTTTTGGCAATTATAAATACAGCTTCCATGAACATTCATGTGTATGTTTCTACATGAACATAAGTTCTCATTTCTCTTGGGTAAATATGAAAGAGTGAGATAACTGTATTATATGGCAAACATGTTTATCTTTATATGAAACTGTCAAATTCTTCTCCCAAGTGGCTATACAATTTTGTGTTTTTATGGGCAGCAATGTGTAGTAGTTTCAGTTGCTCCACAGACCCACGTGGTATCTCATTGTGGTTTTAATTTGTATTTCTCTAATGATTAACAATGTTGAACATCTTTTCATGTGTTTATAGTTACTAACTGTATATCTTCTTTGGTAATGTGTGTATTCAAATTTTTTGCTCATGAACTTTTAATTTATATAGTTTATTTTCTTGTTGAGTACTGAGAGTTACTTATATTTGAAAATACACATTGCTCTGGTTATGACTTCCAGTACTATGTTAAATATAACACATTTATATGTTATATATATGGGAATCCTTATCTTGTTCCAATTCTCAACAGGAATGCCTCTTCAGTTTTTGCCTATCAAGTATGATGTTGGTTGTTTGTCATAGATGACTCTTAGTATTTTGAGGAATGTTCCTTTGATGCCTAGTTTGTGATTTGTACATATTTTTCCTCAGTCTGTGGCTAGGCTCTTCCTTCTCTTAATTATGTTGAATGTGGAGCAAGAGTTTCTAATTTCAGTAAACTTCAATTTATGAATTATTTTACTTTTGTGATTTATACTTTTGATGTTACATCTAAGAATTCTGCCTAATCCAAGGTCAAAAATACTTTTACCATACTTTCTTCTAAAAGTGTCATAGTATTACGTTTTACATTTACATTTTCAGTAAACATTGGTATAATGTTTGAGGTATTAAGGTTTACTTTTTTAATATATGCATATCCAATTATTTCAGCATCATTTGTTAAAAATTTTTTTCATTAATTTATTTTGTACTTTTATAAATGGTACTTTTATTTTATTTAAAGTGATTATTAGAAATATAAAACTCAATTTTAATTTTTTAACTTGTGAGTACATAGTAGATGTACATAATTATGAGGTACATGAGATGTTTTTATATAGGCAGGCAATGCATAATAATCACATCATGGAAAACGAAGTATTTATCACCTCAAGCATATATCCTTTGTGTTACAAACAATTATACTCTTTTAGTTATTTTTACATGTTTAATTAAATTATTATTGACTATGGTATCCTGTTATCATATTTTCTTTCTGTCTTACTCATTCTTTATATATATTTTTTAACCCGGTAACCATCTCCACCTCCCAGCCCTTACCCTCTCACTACCCTTTTCAGCCTCTGGTAAACATCCTTCTACTCTCTATCTCCATGAGTTCAATTGTTTTGAATTTTAATCTCACAAATAAGTGAGAATATGTGAAGTTTGTCTTACACTGCCTGGCCTATTTCACTTAGCATAATGACTTCCAGATCCATTCATGTCATTGCAAATGACAAGATCTCATTCTTGTTTACACTGAATGCTACTCCATCGTGTATATGTACCACATTTGGTTTATCCATTCATCTGTTGATGGACACTTAGGTTGTTTCCAAATCTTGGCTCTTGTGAACAGTGCTGCAGCAAATATGGGAGTGCACATATCTCTTTGATATATTGGTTTCCTTTCTTTTTGATGTATATCTAGCAGTGTGATTGCTGGGTCGTATGGTAGCTCTATTTTTAGTTTTTGAGGAAACTCCAAATGGTTTCCCATAGTGGTTGCACTAATTTACATTCCTACCAACAGTGCATAAGGATTCACTTTCCTCCGCATCCTTGTCAGAATTTGTTATTGCCTGTCTTTTGGATATAAGACACTTTAACTGCAATGAGGTGGTATCTTATTATAGTTTTGATTTGCACTTATCTGATGATCAGTGTTGTTGAGCACCTTTTTATTATGCCTGTTTGCCATTTGTGTATCTTTTTTTGAAAAATACCTATGCAGATATTTTGCCTCTCTTTAATCAGATTATTAGATTTTTTTCTATAGAGTTGTTTGAGCTTCTTATATATTTTACTTATTAACCTCTTGTCAGCTGGATAGTTTGCAAATATTTTCCCCCATTCTGTGGGTGTCTCTTTGCTTTGCTGATCCTTTCCTGTGTGGAAGCTTTTTAACTTCATGTGATCCCATTTGTCCATTTTGGGCTTGGTTGTCTGTTTTAGGGTATTACTCAAGAAATATCACCCAGATCAATGTCCTGAAGAGTTTCCCCAACGTTTTCTTGAGTAGTTTCAAAGTTTGAGGTCTTAGACTTAAGTTTTTAATCCATTTTTATTTCATTTTGCATATTGTGGGAGATAGGGATCTGGTTTCATTCTTCTGCATGTGGATATCCAGTTTTCCCAGCCCTGTTTATTGAAAAGTTTGTGTTTTTCCCAGTGTATGTTCTTGGTATCTCTGTCAAAAATGAGTTTACTGTATGTGTGTGGATTTGTTTCTGGGTTCTCAGTTCTATTCCATTGTCTATGTTTATGCCAGTCCCATGCTATTTTGGTTATATAGCTCTGTAGTATAATTTAAAGTCAGGCAATGTGATTCTTCCAGTTTTGTTCTTTCTGCTTAGGATAGCTTTGGCTATTCTGGCTCTTTTGTGGTTCCATGTAAATTTTAGGGTGTTGTTGTTGTTGTTGTTGTTGTTGTTGTTTTCTGTGAAGATTGCTGTTGCAATTTGGATAGGCATTACATTGAATTTGTGGACTGCTTTGAGTAGAATGGATTTCTTTCTTTCTTTTTTTTTTTTTTTGAGTTGGAATCTTGCTCTGTCACCCAGGCTGGAGTGCAGTGGCACGATCTCGGCTCACTGCAACCTCTGCCCCCCAGGTTCAAGTGATTCTCCTGCCTCAGCCTCCTGAGTAAGTAGGATTACAGGCTCACTGTAATTTTTGTACCTTTTAGTAGAAATGGGTTTCATCATCTTGGCCAGGCTGGTCTTGAACTACTGACCTCACGATCCACCCTCCTCAGCCTCCCAAAGTGCTAGGATTACAGACGTGAGCCACTGCATCCAGCCTGTGTGGATGTTTTATTGAGAATAAACATCCTCACATTGATTCTTCCAATCCATGAACATTGAATATCATTCTGGTTTTTGATATCCTATTCAATTTCTTTCATTGGTGTTTTATAGTTCTCATTATAGAGGTCTCTTACTTCTTTTGTTAATTCCTAGGTATTTAATTTTATTTATGGCTGTAGTAAATGGGGTTACTTTTAAATTTATCTTTCAGATTTGTTCAATATTAGCATATAGAAATACTACTGATTTTTATATGGATTTTGTGTCCTGAAACTTTACTTGTTTATCAGTTCTAATAGCTTTTTTTGTGTGTGTGTGTGGCATCTTTAGGCTTTTCCAAATACAAGAACATATCATCTACAAACAAAGATAATTTGACTTCTTCCTTTCCAATTTGGAAGCCCTTTATAACTTTATATTGTCTAATTGCTCTAGCTAGACTTCCAGTACTATGCTGAATAACAGTGATAAAAGTAGGCATCTTTCTCATGCTCTTAGAGGAAAGGGTTTCAGTTTTTCCCCATTCAGTATGATACTAGCTGTGACTCTGTCATATACGGCTCTTATTATGTTGAGGTATGTTTCTTCTATACCAAGGTTTCCTCAAAACCCTTTTGAGGGTTTTATTAAAAGGGATGTTGAATTTTATCAAATGCTTTTCAGCATTAATTGAAATGATTATATGGATTTTTGTCTTTCATTCTACTGATATGATGTATCACACTGATTAAGTATGTTGAACCATCCTTATATTCTAGTGATAAATCTCACTTGGTCATGATGAAAGATCATTTTATTGTTTTGTTAAATTTGGTTTTTAGTATTTTGTTGAGAATTTTTGCATCAATATTAATCAGAGGTATCGGCCTGTAATTTTCCTTTGTTGATGTGTCTTTAGTTTTGGTATCAGGGTAAAAATGGGCTCATAGGATGAGTTTGGTAGGATTCCTTCCTCTGGAGATTTTTTTGGAATCGTTTAAGTAGTATGGATAGTTGTTCTTCTTTAAATGTTTGGTAGAATTCAGCAGATAATTCATAGGATCCCAGCATTTTCAATCTTGTTGTTTGTTACTGGTCTGTTTAGGGTTTGGATTTCTTCATGGTTCAATCTTGATAGGTTATATGTGTCTAGGAATTTGTCCATTTCTTCTAGATTTTCCAATTTATTAGCATACACTTGCTCATAGTAGCCACTAGTGATCCTTTGAATTTCTGCACTATCAGTTGTAATACTTTTTGAGCTCTGATTTTATTTATTTAGGTCTTTGTTTTTTCTTGGTTAGTGTGACTAAAAGTTTGTCAATTTTGTTTAACTTTAAAAAAAACTTTTGTTTCATTGATCTTTTGTATTTTCTTCATTTCAATTTTATCTATTTCTGCTCTGATCTTCATTATTTTTTTCCATCTACTAATTTTGCATTTAGTTTGCTCTTGCTTTTCTGGTTCTTTAAGATGCATCATTA
>NW_016822768.1:0-1248 GCF_001698545.2 Rhinopithecus bieti | reverse complement strand
TCTGATGACAAAGGAAATATCCTCAGATAAAAACTAGAAGGAAGCTTTCAGAGAAAGGTCTTTGTGATGTCGGAGTTCATCTCACAGAGTTACACCATTCTTTTCATGGAACAGTTTGTCAAAATTGTTTTTGTGGAATGTGCAATGGGATATTTGGGAGCACATTGAGGCCTATAGTGACAAAGGATTTGTCCTCAGATAAAAGCTAGAAAGAAGCTCTCTGAGAAACTGCTTTATGATGTGTGAGTTCATCTCACAGAATTACACCATTCCTTTCGATGAGCTGTTTGATAACACTGTTTTCATGGAATCTGCTATAGGATATTTGGGAGGGCATTGAAGCCTATGGTGACAAAGGACATATTCTCAGATAAAAACCAAAAGAAAACTTTCTGAGAAACTGCATTGTGATTTGTGAATTCATGTCACAGAGGTACAGGATTCTTTTCAGGGAGCAGTGTGGTGGCACTGTTTTTGGGGAATCTGAGAAGGCATATTTTGGATCATCTTGAAGCCTATGGTGACAAAGGAAATAAAATCAGATATAAACTAGAAAGAAACTTCCTGAGAAAGTGGTTTGTGATGTGTGAATTCATCTCACAGAGTTACACTGTACTTTTCATTGAGCACTTTGCTAACACTGTTTTCTTGGCATCTGCAAAGGGATACTTGAGAGTGCTTTGAGACATATGGTGACAAAGGACATATTCTCATATAAAAACTTGGGATATTCCGGAGTCCTTTGATGCCTATAGTGATAAATGAACTTTCCTCAGAAAAAAAGTGCAAAGAGGCCTTCTGAGAAACAGTTTTGTGATGTGTGAATTCATGTTACAGTGTTTCACAGTTCTTTTCATTGAGGAGTTTGATAACACAGTTTTCGTGCAATCTGCAATAGGATATCTGGGAGTGTATTCAAGCTTATGCTGACAAAGTAAATATCCACAGATAAAAGTCCAAAAAGAAGCTTTCTGTGAAACTCCTTAGTGATGTGTGAACTCGTCTCACAGAGGCACACCGTTCTTTTCATTGAGAAGTATGCTAACACTTTTCTCAATTAATCTGCTATGGGATATTGGGGAGCGCATTGATTAATATGGTGAAAAAGGAAATATACTCAGATAAAAACTAGAAAGAAGTTTTCTGTGAAACATATTTGTGATATGTGAATTCATCTCACAGAGTTACACCATTCTTTTTATGTAACAGTTTGGTAGCTCTGCTTTTGGGGAATCTGAGACTACTTTG
>NW_016822767.1:0-1647 GCF_001698545.2 Rhinopithecus bieti | reverse complement strand
CGATCTTGGCTAACTGCAACCTCCGCCTCCTGGGTCCAAGCGATTTTTCTGCCTCAGCCTGCCAAGTAGGTGGGATTATAGGTGCCCGCCACCACGCCTGGCTAATTTTTTGCTTTTTTTTTTTTTTTTTTTTTTTGTAGAGATGGGGTTTCACTATGTTGGCCAGGCTAGTCTCGAACTCCTGACTTCATGATCTGCCCGCCTCAGCCTCCCAAAGTGCTGAGATTACAGGCGTGAGCCACCATGCCTGGCCTGAAATATAGCTGACTTTCATTCATCTATGGGGAAAACTCTTTTCCCCATAGCACAGTGAAACCTAGAATGGATGCCCCTTTTCTAACACTGTAGTTCTTCCCACCCCACGCCTTTCACAGAGTAGTTCACAGGAGCAGAATGGACCTTGGGTTAGAGTCTCCTCCCCTCTCTCCTCCTCTCTGGAGGGCCTGCATGCAAAGAAAAGTATCTTGAAGAAGAGGGTTTGTGAGAGGAGGAGGAGATGCCTGGGGCTTGAATGCCCAGGAATGCCCACACCTGAGAGGTACTGGGAGGTTCCTACAGCCCCCTGTTAGGATTGAACCCTGAACTCAATCATGACTTGACTGGGGATGGAGGTTTTCTGGAAACTTCTTGCCACTGTTGCAACCCCAAGTTGCTCAGACATCTTCCCTCCATTGTTCCTTGGTGAGGGGTTCCAAGTGAGGGGTTCCTTCGCCTCCCCTGGGCTAACCACATCCTCTCAGTGTCTGCATTTTGCTGCTAATAGCCTTGTGGGTGCATGCCCATGCTCAAGACTGAAATGAGGGCAGGGAGGATGGTGCTCAGGGAGGGGACCCTATATTCTTGGACTGCCAGCCACTTAGAGAGTCAAGAGATGCTGCCTCTACCTCCCAACTAGGCTTGCAGCCTATAAGTCTTATGGTAGAAAGGCCAGGCTGGGAGGAAGAGGCACTCAGTCACAGAGTCTACTCAACATTTCTGTAACGGGAACACTCTATTTTTTGGGGTGCTACCTTAGCACCTTTGCTGAGGAACTCCCCGAGCTGCCTATCACCTCTGACTTTAGTTTTCCCCATGAAGGTGGTCCTCACTCCTCTGCCAGGGTTTTCTGAGGAGGTATTAGGGGAGAGTAAAGAGCAGGATCCTGATCAGCCAGGCATGGTGGTGCATGCCTATAGTCCCAGCTTCTCAGGAGGCCAAGGCTGAAGGATCCCTTGAGCCCAGGAGTTCAAGGCTGCAGTGAGCTATGATTGTACCACTACACTCCAGTTTGGGTGACAGCAAAACACCATCTTTTTAAAAAAAAAAAAAAGGGGCTGGGTGTGGTAGCTCACACCTGTAATCCTAGCACTTTGGGAGGCTGAGGAAGGATTGCTTGAGTTCAGGAGTTCTAGACCAGCCTGGGCAACATGGCAAAACCCCATCTCTACAAAAACTACAAAAATAAGCCAGGCGGCCGGGCGCGGTAACTCAAGCCTGTAATCCCGGCACTTTGGGAGGCCAAGACGGGCGGATCACGAGGTCAGGAGATCGAGACCATCCTGGCTAACCCGGTGAAACCCCATCTCTACTAAAAAATACAAAAAACTAGCCAGGTGACATGGCGGACACCTGTAATCCCAGCTACTCGGGAGGCTGAGGCAGGAGAAT
>NW_016822765.1:0-3033 GCF_001698545.2 Rhinopithecus bieti | reverse complement strand
CGGTGTAATCATGCCTGTAATCTCAGCACTTTGGGAGGCCGAGGCGGGCGGATCACGAGGTCAGGAGATCGAGACTATCCTAGCTAACACGGAGAAACCCTGTCTCTACTAAAAATACAAAAAATTAGCCGGGCGTAGTGGTGGACGCCTATAGTCCCAGCTACTCAGGAGGCTGAGGCAGAAGGATGGTGTGAACCTGGGAGGCGGAGCTTGCAGTGAGCCGACATTGCGCCATTGCACTCCAGCCTGGGCAACAGAGCGAGACTCCGTCTCAAAAATAATTATTATAATTATAATTATAATTATAATAATGGAAGTCAGGAGACTGTTGCCTTTGGTTCTATTGACTAGGGGAGAAAGAGTGAGCCTTTTGCGGTGCTGAAAATGTCCTATATCTTGTTCTGATGATAGTGATGAAGGGGTCTGCATAGATTCAAATCCATTGATTTCTGTGTAAACTCAAGATTTGGGCACCTAATAAGGTGTAATTTTTACCATATATGTTATATATATAAAGCAAGTAATATTTATATTATATATGTATAATCCTATTATGTATGATTACGTGCTATAAAGAAAATAAAGCAGGAATGGAGGATTGGCTATAGCCGCCTCCCGGCCTCCCTGCTTCCACCCTTGCCAGTGACCTCCCCCAGGTGCCCCCTCACCATCCCCATTCTCGCTTCCACCTCCCCAACCTCCTGAAGTCAGTTCTTCCCAGAACAGCTAGAGGAGTCTTTTTTAAAAGATAATTTCCACAATGTCATTCTCTGGATTCAAATCCATCACTGGGGCTCTGAATCCACACCTGGCCTGACCCCAGGGCATCTGTGCTTGCTGGCCCTCTGCCCAGAACACCCTGTCCTGCACTCTTTGCCCGGCTGTCTCCCGCTCCTGCCTCGGGCTGAAGACTTCCTGGACACCAGCAGAGCAGTCCCCATCACCTGGTTGTACTTTGTTCACAACACTTATGACTCTCTGAGATCATCTTATTTATACGTTTAAAAAACAATTTATCTCCCTCTGCTAGCACCTCAGCTCTAGGACACGGATCTTCTGCCCTCACATTCACCGCTGTACTTCTTAGCCCCTTGGACTAAAGTCCTTACACATTGCAGGTGCTGAATGAATAACTGTTGAATAAATGAGAGTATTGTAACTCTGTTCCATTTATCTCTCTGATCTCATCTCCCATGATTTCCACTCTCTCTCATTCCTCTTTGCTGTTCCTTGAATATGTCAGCACATTTCCACCCCCAGACCTTTGTCCTGGCTGTTCCCTCCATCTGGAACGCTCTTCTCCCAGAGACCTGCCTGCTTTGCCCGTTAGGAAGGACCTCCCTCCCTGTAGGCCTTTGCTAAAATTTCACATTCTTAGTAAGCTCTTCCCTGAGCACCCCCTTTAAAACTGCAAACGCTGGCTGGGTGCTGTGGCTCATGCCTGTAATCCCAGCACTTGGGGAGGTCAAGGCAGGTGGATTGCTTGAGGTCAGGAGTTCAAGACTAGCCTGACCAATACGGTGAAACCCTGTCTCTACTAAAAATACAAAAAAAAAAAAAAAATTAGCTGGCGTGGTGGTGGGTGCCTGCAATCCCAGCTACTTGGGAGGCTGAGGCAGGGGAATCACTTGAACTCAGGAGGCGGAGGTTGCAGTGAGCTGGGATTGCCCCACTGCACTGCAGTCTGGGTGACAAAGCAAGACTCCGTCTCAAAAAACAAACAAACAAAAAACCCTGCAAACCCTTCTCACACCACCACTTCCCTAGCCCGTTTCTTATTTTCACTTTCCTTGCTTATCACCTGAGATAGATGCCATTATTAATAGCATGTATTGTAAGGTTTTACTTCTTTGCCTCATACACTACAGTGACTGCTCCACAAGGGCAAGGATTTTTATCTTTCTCGCTCACAGACCTATCACTAAATGTAGAAAAATAATTTACATATAGCAGGTACTCAATAAAAATGTGTTGCATGAGTGAATACCTGTCTCCCTCACCACATGTGTGCATGGGCAGGGGGGCTCTCTCACATTCACCTCTGTGGCAGCAGCACCTGGCACTGCCCTGGCACAGCTCCCAGGACCAGGGTGTTTTCTCTTTCCTCCGAGACATCCTCTACCCAACACTCCCTGCTGCCCCCACTTCTGGCCTTCTCCCACACCAGCCTCCATGCCCACTCACTTCCCCAAATAGTACAGGCCTTAGGACAGTGGAGGAGGTGACTGCACTCTCCAGCTTTCTTACCAAAAGGTTGTATTTGGTCGGAGAAAGCGAGCCCCTGGTGAGGAGGAAGAGAAAGGAGAATAGAAGGAACAGCAGCAGTAGCCATTGGGGTAGCATCATGGCCCACAGGTGGTGGTGGCTTTTCTGAGGTCCAGCGAAATATCCTGCACACCAACCATGTGGGTGTGCTCCCAGCTGTGGGAACACCAGGTAAAACCAGCACCCAACCCTGTCAGAATTTTCCCATCCTGCACAAAACTCAGGCTAGGCCAATCAGCAAATTCCACCACAATGATTAGTTCAGGCAGACTAAGCCAATCCAATCAGAACTGATCTTAGGATGTTTGCTGAGAATTGTGGAACAGAGACGTTTTCTTTCTCTGAAAGGCACAATATTGATATACATGGTGGATTTGTGGTTAAGAGCCTGGCCTCTGGGGCAGGATTGTCTGGGTTCAAGTCTCAGTTCCAACCCTTATCTAGGAGCCTCAATACCTTGTTTATAAAATAGGGATAATTATAACACCTACTATAGCCCTGTTGTGACAACAAGATGAGTCAATACAGTTAAGAAAGCACTTTGGGCCAGGCGCAGTGGCTCATCCTTGTAATCCCAGCACTTTGGGAGGCTGAGGCAGGAGGATCACTTGAACCCAGGAGTTTGAGACCAGCCAGGGCAATATACTGAGGCCCTGTCTCAGAAAGAAAGAAAGAAAAGAAAGAAAAAAAGAGAGAGAGAGAGAGAGAGAGAGAGAGAGAGAGAGAGAGAGAAAGAGAGAAAGAAAGAGAGAAAGAAAGAAAGAAAGA
>NW_016822764.1:0-1652 GCF_001698545.2 Rhinopithecus bieti | reverse complement strand
TTGTCTTGAATGCTCTTAACCAAATGTTTCAATTATGCTCAGTTTTGTAATGGTGAGAGCTGAATAAATACGTGTGGTATCAATTGTTTCTTGAATTAAGTGCAAACCCTGAACTGCATATTATCCCTAGCTCAATTTGCCTAGCATTTAAATAATGAAATCATTGACGCTCCTATGGTTTTGCTATATTCAGTGATAGTCACTTTAACCAAAGAGTGTGAAATGTCTTTAACTCCAAAAAAATGAGCTCCTTTTTTTCATGCTTTCTACATTAGAAAAAGCTCGGGAAACTACGAATTATGACTGTACGCATTTGCACACTATTGTGCTTACAAACTTTGGGCTATATCTGTGAAAGGGCTTTTCTTACTGTTATTTTGGTTTTCTGCTTACTTAGTCCTTCAGCTTTGGATCTTTTATCTTGTCTCTCTTTCAAATGAGTTTGTGTGTGTGTGTGTGTGTGTGTGTGTGTGTGTGTGTCTTCAAATTCAAACTGGAAGTAAGATTCTTATCCTTCTAGTCTTGATTTGGACCCTAGCAGTCTTGAGTGAACCGTAATGGCCCCGATTGTTGAGATCAGTGATGGAGGAACGCTGGAGAGAGGGTGTAGAGAACACTGTGAGATTAAAGAGTTCTGAGAATGGAAATGGAGAAAAGTTGATATCCTCAAGAAAGATAAACAGGAAGAACATATCACCACTATAGCCAGAGAATGTGGTGAACATATTTGTATGCTCTATGGCCTACAAATGTATTTTATTTCGATAGCATGAGAGGAATTGGCAAGGGAAGTCTCTCTTTTATACTCTTTTTTCCTGGAAAATAATATATGATTTCTAGAATAACTGAACAACTGAAACTCAGCTTCCCTTGGTTTTCATTTTATTCCAAAGAAATTGGAAATTCCTGTTTGTAGAATGAATGACAGAAAAGAATAATGTCCTGAATTCTGATTTTTTTTTTCTGTACTGCTATATTAAAAGTACTGACACAATTTGCCTCTTCTAATGGTAAGTGAAAACTAACATTGTCCTACCTGGTAACAGCCCATACAAAGCCATGTGAGAAGAAATTAGGCTTCCTGCAAGAAAAACTTTTAATAAATCATTCAAATGCAAACTGCAGGACCAATACTGGCCTCTTCAAACTATGGTTCCAAAATGCAAAGCATGATTTTGACTTTCTTCAACATAACTTGCTGGACTGAAAATATTCTAGTGTTGCATGTTGATTCTGCCCAGTTGAGAAACCGACTTATAGCAAGAATGGCCATGTGGGGCCCACTGTCCTGCCAGGAAGAGTTCTTTAATGCTTCATAAAGACAGGAAAAGGATTTGTTGAGAATAACTCTATTTACACTGTCAGTGATAATTGTAGGCAGTGTCTTATAGAGATAGTTATGATTATGCTATATAAAAAGTATTAGCTATTCAGTTAATTTCTGATATTAATTTCCCATTCCTTAGAAATCAGAGAAAACTCTTAGGCAAATGTAGCAGGTATCTCAGCTTGCCCTTACATGAAGCCATGACCATGCTAGGATATAAGAAAATCTGCATAAATCTAAAATACTAGAAGTCCAACACAACAGTCTGTTTTTCTACTAAGAAAGAACTCGTTCTGTTTTGGTACCAGTACCATGCTGTTTTGGT
>NW_016822763.1:11685-15219 GCF_001698545.2 Rhinopithecus bieti | reverse complement strand
GTGTCTTTGTCCTTGGCTTTATATACTTGGCCATAGGTTCCTTCTCCAATAATCCCAATAATGTCAAACTTGTCCACACAGCGTTTCCCCCAGTCGCTTTCTGTTTGTCTTCTTTCTCCATAACGAGGACAACAAATTCTAAAAAGGAAAAACAACAAAACAGTTATTTAAGAAAATGAAGTTGGCCTGGCATGGAGGCTCACGCCTGTAATCCCAGCACTTTGGGAGACTGAGGCAGGCGGATCACGAGGTCAGGAGATTGAGACCACCTGGCTAACACGGTGAAACCCCGTCTCTACTAAATATACAAAAAATTAGCCGGGCGTGGTGGCGGGTGCCTGTAGTCCCAGCTACTCAGGAGGCTGAGGCAGGAGAATTGCTTGAACCCAGGAGGCAGAGGTGACAGTGAGCCAAGGTCATGTCATTGCACTCCAGCATGGGTCAGCCTGGGTGACAGAGCGAGACTCTGACTCAAAAAAAAAAAAAAAGAAAAGAAATCTAGTCAAAGAAAAGGAATCTTTTATGATGATTTCACTAACTCCTGTATCTTTTTTCTTTTTTTTTTTTGAGACGGAGTCTCGCTCTGTCACGAGCTGAATTTAAAAAGCTTTTATTCTTCCTTAGTACTCTACAGGCAGGCGCCACAATGCCCAGCTAATTTTTGTATTTTCAGTAGAGATGGGGTTTCACCATGTTGGCCAAGATGGTCTCGATCTCTTGACCCTATGATCAGCCCGCCTCGGCCTCCCAAAGTGCTGAGATTACAAGCATGAGCCATTGCACCCAGCCACTCCTGTATCTTTTATACATTTTTTACTAAAAAGTCAGAAATTAAACGATATGAAATATATAAAGACGCAGTCGGCCATGGTGGTGGGCACTTGTAGTCCCAGCTACCTGGGAGGCAGAGGCAGAAGAATAGCTTGAACCTGGGAGGCGGAGGTTGCAGTGAGCGGAGTTTGCGCCACTGCACTCCTGGGCAATAGCCTGGGCAACAGAGTGAGACTCTGTCTCAAAAATAAATAAATAAATAATAAATAAATAAAAACCTAACATAAAATACATAAACAAGCCGGGCTCGGTGGCTCCTGCCTGTAATCCCAGTACTTTAGCAGACTGAGGCAGGTGGATCACGAGGTCAGAAGTTCAAGACCAGTCTGACCAAGAAGGTGAAACCTGTCTCCACTAAAAATACAAAAATTATCCAGGCGTGGTGGTGTACACCTGTACTCCCAGCTACTCTGTGGCAGGAGAATCGCTTGAATCCAGGAGGCAGAGGATACAGTGAGCAAGATCGCACCACTGCACTCCAGCCTGGGTGACAGAGTGAGACTCTGTCTCAAAAAAAAAAAAAAAAATACACAGTCTCTCACAGTGGCTAAGGCACAAGGCTATAGCTTTAGGAAGACATAAGCTGAAATAACAGATTTGTTGCTTACTTTCTCACCTCTCTCAGGTATGGCTTCAACTATAAAATGGGAAATTAATTGCTACATGCTAAGGCTACTATGAAAATATAAGGCTGGACACGGCGGCTCATGCCTGTAATCCCAGCACTTTGGGAGGCCAAGGCGGTGGATCACCTGAGGTCAAGAGTTCGAGACCAGCCTGGCCAACATGGTGAAACCCCCAACTCTACTAAAAATACAAAAATGAGCCTGGTGTGGTGGCGTGTGCCCATAATCCCAGCTACTCGGGAGGCTGAGGCAGGAGAATCGCTTGAACCAGGGAGGCGGAGGTTGCGATGAGCAGAGATAGCACCACTGCACTCCAGCCTGGGCAACAAAGAACGCAACTCCATCTCAAAAATATATATATATGAAACTGACAATAATAAGTGCTTAATAAGTAACTATTTTTATTATTAAGAGAGAAATGCTAACAATCAGAAGATTAGACCCAGATTATACTCTATTTATGGCTTGACAATTTATATGCTTTCAGGAAAAAAAATCCCACATCTATTAATTTTTCATTAATGTGTACATGACTGACACATCCTGAATTCAAAAAGCTTTTATTCTTCCTTAGTACTCTAAATATTATGAATAAAAAAGACATAATGACATAAATGTTCATAGTATATCTGGATTTGGGAATTCTCTGTTGTTCTGAAAAC
Organism: Rhinopithecus bieti; assembly: GCF_001698545.2. Taxonomy (NCBI): domain Eukaryota; kingdom Metazoa; phylum Chordata; class Mammalia; order Primates; family Cercopithecidae; genus Rhinopithecus; species Rhinopithecus bieti. Next base: position 13,100 of record NW_016822763.1, on the reverse strand, counting down.
ACAGTTGGGTATCTGAGGGCACAGATGAATGACCTGGGTCTCCAAGGAAGGCTTTTGTCCATTAAAATAAAATAAAAGGTATACTTTGGGACCAAACTTCTATGATCTTACTGGTGTGGGTTATAGAAGAAACATGAGATGTTTAGTTCAAAAGGAAGGGAGAAAACTATCATGAAAGATAGATTCCTTCAAAAACTCACTTTGGTCTCTTTTTATATGGTTGCTGAGGTGGTGTGATTGCCTTTGGTTCTGGAGAGTCTGGGGGAGACAGATCTCCACCAGGGAGCTCTGGAGGGAGAGGGAGGTCTGTAAGTAGGTGACGTGTCCTCTGTTCCTTCTCTTTCTTCACAGGTTTTGAAGGGAGAGTTTCTTTTGGACTAAACAATAAAGGGGAAGAGATGACAAAATTACAATTAAAGATATGCAAATAAAAATTTTCGAAGATCATAATGCCTGGTTACTAAAAGACTACATCTCATTTTTAAGGAAAAACACCTGTAAAATAACATTAAAAAATATAATTTATCACAATTAAAGATACTTTTTTTCTTTTTGGGGGGACAGTGTATCACTGTCACCCAGGCTGGAATGCAGTGGTGTGATATTGGCTCACTACAACCTCTGCTTCCCGGGTTCAAGCAATTCTCCTACCTCAGCTTCCCAAGTAGCTGGGATTACAGGTGTGTGCCACCACGCTCAACTAATTTTTGTATTTTTAGTAGAGATGGGGTTTCACCATGTTTGCCAGGCTGCTCTCGAACTCCTAGTCCCAAATGATCCGCCCGCCTCGGCCTCCCAAAATGCTGGGATTACAGGCGTGGGCCACCGTGCCCAGCCAAGATAAATTTTATAAAAAGAAATCTATAGTATATTAAAGAAACAATGATTTTATTTGTGATATTACTTGCAGTTCCCTTCATCAAACTCTTTTATCGTTTCTAAGATTTTATTCAGATTTTTTTTTTTTTTTTTTAGACGGAGTCTCACTCTGTCGCCCAGGCTGAAGTGCAGTGGCCGGACCTCAGTTTACTGCAAGCTCCGCCTCCTGGGTTTACGTCATTCTCCGGCCTCAGCCTCCCAAGTAGCTGGGACTATAGGCGCCTGCCACCTCGCCCGGCTAGTTTTTTGTATTTTTGTTAGTAGAGACGGGGTTTCACAGTGTTTGCCAGGATGGTCTCGATCTCCTGACCTTGTGATCCACCCGTCTCAGCCTCCCAAAGTGCTGGGATTACAGGCTTGAGCCACCGCGCCCGGCTTTATTCAGATTTTTATCAAGATGAAATAAAATTCACCTCGGCATGGTGGCTCATCCCTGTCATTCCAGCACTTTGGGAGGCTGAGGCAGGAGGACTGCTTGAGGCCAGGAGTTTGAGACCACCCTGGAAAACACAGTGAGACCCCATCGCTACGAAAAA
>NW_016822763.1:5745-7924 GCF_001698545.2 Rhinopithecus bieti | reverse complement strand
AAAAAAAAAAAAAAAAAGAAAGAAAAATTAAGGTATTTTAATTATCTCATCATCATTTCAAATAAATTCAGTCTATGGCTTTTTGTCTGTTTGTTTGGAGACAGGATCTTGCTCTGTCACCCAAGCTGGACTGTAGTGGTGCAATCATGGCTTACTGCAGCCTCGAGGCTCAAGTGATCCACCCACCACAACATTCCAAGTAGCTGAGACTACAGGTGCACACCACCAAGCTGGCTAATTTTTGTTTTTACTTTTAAGAGACAGGGGCCAGGCACAATGGCTCACACCTATAGTCCCAGCACTTTGGGAGGCCGAGGCGGGGGGGGGGGGGTCATGAAGTCAGAAGATCAAGACCATCCTGGCCAACATGGTGAAACCCTGTCTCTACTAAAATACAAAAAAAAATTAGCCAGGTGTGGTGGCACCCGCCTATAGTCCCAGCTACTCAGGAGGCTGAGTATTCTCCACTTCCCTGAACCTGGGAAGTGGAGAATACAGTGAGCCGAGATCGAGCCACTGCACTCCAGCCTGGCGACACAGTGAGACTGTCTCCCCATAAAAAAAAAAAAACAAAAACAAAGATGGGATACCCAGACTTTGGTCTCAAACTCCTACCTGAAGCAATCCTCCAGCCTTAGCCTCCTGAAGTGCTGGGATCACAGGCATCAGCCACCATGACCAGCCAGTCTGTGTTTCATATTTAGGTTTTGTTTTCTCCAATGCTTACTTTATGAGTTCAAATAAAGTGCTAATACAGGTTAGGTACTCCCTTATCCAAAATGCCTCAAACCAGAGTGTTTCAAATTTTAAAAAGTTGTAGATTTTGGATTATTTGCATTATACTGGATGAGCATACTCAATGCAAAATTCTGAATACTGAAAAGCTCCAATGAGCATTTCCTTTGAGTATCATGTCAACACACAGAATGTTCCCGATTTTGGAGGATTTCTAGATTTTTGGATTAGGGATATTTAATCTGTATGAAAAATGTACACTGCTTCTAATATACTACATTTTTAGCATGTTTATTTCAAGATAGAATGAGTGTTTGATAGGTTATATCCTACCAGTTCAGGATACACAATTTGAATAGAGGTCAAATCCTGTTTCAACAAATTCCAATGTTGGAATTTAAAACCTTGAAACTTGAAAAATGAATGACAGCCTCAAAACTACAATGCTTAACATTATCACCTTTAGCATAGGACACTCAGTATTACAAAGGGTTGAGGACATGTGGTACATGCAAAGTGAGTCTATCATAGGGGAGCAGATACATCAGTCATTAATTGAAAAGTCACTACCAGGAAGTGCTGATGTACCCTATCCATATCAGTAGTTCCTAGTTCCCTATTTATACCTATACACAAATTCACATTTGGTAATTAGGTTTCATAATACATGCGTAATTTAAAAACCTACCAAGCTCTAGGACTGCCCAACTTTTAGAATATGAATAGTATTTTGGAATCTGTGATGACAGAACTGAATCTGTGGGTATAATGGAAACACTTCTAATAAAAATACTGTTAATAAAAAAAAAGAATATAGACCAGGAATGGTGACTACCACCTGTAATCCCAGCTCTTTGGGATGCTGAGGTAGGCATATCACTTAAGGCCAAGAGTTCGAAACCAGCATGGCCAACATGGTGAAACCCTGTCTCTACTAAGAATACAAAAACTTAGCCAAGTGTGGTAGCTTGTTCCTGTAATCCCAGCCACGTGGGAAGTTGAGGCATGAGAATCACTTGAACCTGGAGGCAGCAGTTGCAGTGAGCCAAGATCGCACCACTGCACTCCAGCCTGGGCAACAGAGCAAGATCCTGTCTCAAAAAAAAAAAAAAGAAAAATATAAAATTTATAAATATTTAGGCCAGGGGTGGTGGCTCACACCTGTACTCTCAGCACTTTGGGAGGCCAAGGCAGGCGGATCATGAGAGTGAGGATCTGCCGCAAAATAAAAAAAAAAATCAAAAATAAATTATAACTATTTAAAACACATTAGGCCAGGCGCGGTGGCTCACGCCTGTAATCCCAGCACTTTGGGAGGCCGAGGTGGGCGGATCACGAGGTCAGGAGATTGAGACCATCCTGGCTAACATGGTGAAACCCCGTCTCTACTAAAAATACAAAAAAATCAGCCAGGCGTGGTGGTGGGCGCCTGTAGTCCCAGCTT
>NW_016822763.1:0-2683 GCF_001698545.2 Rhinopithecus bieti | reverse complement strand
TTTTTAGTAGAGACAGGGTTTCAGCGGGTTAGCCAGGATGGTCTCAATCTCCTGACCTCGTGATCCGCCCGTCTCGGCCTCCCAAAGTGCTGGGATTACAGGCTTCAGCCACCGCGCCCGGCCAATTTCTTTTTTTTGAGAGGGGGTTTTGCTCTTGTTGCCCATGCTGGAGTGCAATGGCATGATCTTGACTCACTGCAACCTCTGCCCCCCGAGTTCAAGGGATTCTCCTGCCTCAGCCTCCCAAGTAGCTGGGATTACAGGCATGTGCCACCACACCCTGCTAATTTTGTATTTTTAGTAGATATAGGGTTTCTCCATGTTGGCCAGGCTGGTCTTGAACTCCTGACCTCAGGTGATCTGCTGGCCTCAGCCTCCCAAAGTGCTGGGATTACAGGAGTGAGCCACCACTCCCAGCCGATTAACTGAAATTTCTAAGAAAAGTATACAGATGCCAGGCGCGGTGGCTCAAGCCTGTAATCCCAGCACTTTGGGAGGCCGAGATGGGCGGATCACAAGGTCAGGAGATTGAGACCATCCTGGCTAACCCGGTGAAACCCCGTCTCCACTAAAAAATACAAAAAACTAGCCGGGCGAGGTGGCGGGCGCCTGTAGTCCCAGCTACTCCGGAGGCTGAGGCAGGAGAATGGCGTAAACCCAGGAGGCGGAGCTTGCAGTGAGCTGAGATCCGGCCACTGCACTCCAGCCTGGGCAACAGAGCAAGACTCCGTCTCAAAAAAAAAAAAAAAAAGAAAATATACAGATGATCTACTTAAGGCAGGGATATATTCATTAATAGCTATGGTCATGTAGACTGTACTATGTTGGATGTGGGCTGCCCTGCTTGAAAACAAGAATTGTAGACCACAAATGAGAAAGACTTTTGAAATACCATTAGCTAAATTCACTATTGTATTTGATACCTGAACTAGTACACTCCTACTCAAAATATATGTTTGAAAGAAAAGTTTCGGCTGGGCGTGCTGGCTCACACCTGTAATCCCAGTACTTTGGGAGGCAAAGGCAGGTAGATCACTAGAGATCAGGGGTTCGAGACCAGCCTGGCCAACATGGTGAAACCCTGTCTCTACTACACATACAAAAAATTAGTTGGAATCCCAACTACTTGGGAGGCTGAGGAAGGTGGATCACTAGAACCCAGAAGGCAGAGTTTGCAGTGAGCTGAGACTGTACCATTGTACTCCAGCCTGGGCAACTAGCAAAACTCCGTCTCAAAAAAAAAAAAAAAAAAATTTAGCTAGGCATGGTGGTACATGCCTGCAATCCTAGCTACTCGGGAGGCTGAGGCAGGAGAATCGCTTGGGATTCAGAGATGGAGACGGAGGTTGCAGTGAGCCAAGATCACACCACTGCACTCCAGCCTGGACAACAAAGTAAGACTCTGTCTCAAAAAAAAAAAAACAAAAGTAAAGTTTCATTCTTTTCCCAAAATGACACTAAATCCTCTAGGCTGGACATGGTGGCTCACACCTATAATCCCAGCACTTTGGGAGGCCCAGATGAGTGGATCACATGAGGTCAGGAGATCGCAACCAGCATGGGCAAGATGGTAAAACCCCATCTCTACTAAAAATATAAAAATTAGCTGGGCGTGGTGGCGGGGATCTATAACCACAGCTACTCAGGCAGCTGAGGCAGGAAAATCGCTTGAACCCAGGAGGTGGAAGTTGCAGTCAGCCGAGATCACGCCATTGCACTCCACCCTGGGCAACAAAAACAAAACTCCGTCTCAGGGGGAGAAAAAAAAAAAGCCAGTGCGGTGACTCATGCCTGTAATCCCAGCACTTTGGGAGGCCAAGGTGGGTGGATCATCCACCCAAGGTGGGTGGATCATCCGGGCGCCTGCCACCATGCCCGGCTAATTTTTTGTATTTTTAGTAGAGACGGGGTTTTACCGTGGTCTTGATCTCCTGACTTTGTGATCCGCCCGCCTGAGGTCAGGAATTTGAGACCAGCCTGGCCAACATGGGGAGACCCTGTCTCTACTAAAAATACAAAAATTAGGCATGGTGGTGACCACCTATAGTCTCAGCTACTTGGGTGGCTGAGGCAGGAGAATTGCTCGAACGTGAGAGGCGGAGATTACAGTGAGCCGAGATCATGCCACTGCACTCCAGCCTGGGCGACAGAGCAAGACTCCGTCTCGGGGAAAAAAAAAAGCAGACAAACCCTCTAATGTAGGCTTTATGTTCTTTATGTGCACACTGACTTATTTTACATGTCCACTGTCATTTCACACAAGCCCTGATCCCGGCTCTATTAGAAGATTTATTTACCCATCAATTAAAATAACCAACATTTACTAATTGCATTCTGTATATCATCCATAAGGTACTGTAGGTAATAAAAAGATGTGTAAGTCACATTCTTAACATCCATGCTGCTGCAGTCTCAAGTGAGAAGATAAAAGAGAGAATATAAGTGAGTTCCTTACGAAACTTTTAGATTTCTTTTTTAAAAGTTTTCCTACGTAAAAATTACTTTTCATGTCAAAGATAGGAGCAGCTAGTACATGGATATGGAGCAACTGGTACATGAATGTATCAGCACACACACACATACAAAATAGAAACAGAAACACATCATGAATTTAAAATAAAAAAATAAAATTGCTCATGGAAGACACTCTCATCTCCTTTTTTTTTTGAGACAGAGTCTCGCT